>NC_056745.1:1428166769-1428319269 GCF_019279795.1 Protopterus annectens
TCCAGGTGCAGAACCTTTTCCATTTGTCAGCATAAGACTTTCCAGTGCTAGAGCTTCTGGCCACATGTATAACATCTAGAATCTGTTTACTGAGGTTGGCAGATTGATCGGGTGTTAGGGAATAAGCCAAGCTGCCAAATTGAGTGTCTGCAATTGGGGATGCATGAATTCCCCTTCCCTCTAGGTCAGGAGGTCTGGAATCTGAGGAAAATGCCATGGTGGCAGTGGTGACAGGCTGCACAGCAAGAGGTACCAGTGCTGGTGAGGCCAGTCTGGAGCTATAAGAATTGTCCTTGGTTTTTCCCTCCTTTATTTTGAGCAGTACCCTGGGGATGAGAGGTAGTGGAGGAAAGGCATAGACCGATAGATTGACCCAGGGGAATGAAGGGGCATCCATTTTCTAAGCCATGCAGTGATGCTCCCTGGTGCAGAACTTGCTGAGGTGATGGCTGTTGTGGGAGGCAAAGAGTTCAACCTTCATGGTGCCCCATTTCTGAGTTATTAGGGTGAAGGTTCTTCTGTTGAGTTGCCACTCATATGGGTCCAGAAGAATTCTGCTTAAGTGGTCTGCCAGAGAGTTGAGAGAACCTAGTAGGAATTGTGCTAACAGGTGGAGTTGCATGGCAGAGGCTATGTGCCATAGGGTCATGGCCAGCCTACAGAGAGGGTAGGACTGAGTACCTCCCTGCTTGCTGATATGCCACATCACAGTGGTGTTGTCTGTTTTGATCAGGAGAGTCCCTGTGGAGAGAAGGGGCTTGAGAGCTATCAAGGTGTGCTGGACAGCTATCATCTCTTTTTGGTTGATGTGCAGATGGATTTGCTGTGGGGTCCATTGGCCCTGTATGCACCTGCCATCCAGGTGTGCACCCCAGGCATAGTCTGATGCATCTGTGGTGAGGGTCTGGGTGGCGGGGGGTGGTGAGAAAGGTATTCCCTTGTTGTGGGAGCATGCTGTTGCCCAACAAAGAAAATCTTTTCTGAGTTAAGGTATTATAGGTGTAAGAGTCTCCAGGTCTTGAGAGTGTTGACATCAAAGGCTTTTTAGGTACCACTGAAGTTTCCTCATATGAGGTCTGGCATATGGAATGAGTAGAATGCAAAATGCCATGAACCCCACAGCTTGCAGGATTTTCCTTGCAGTTAACTGGGGTCTGGTGGCTAGTTGAGAGAAGTAGGCTGTGAGTAAAGTTTGCTTTTCTGGTATAAGCAATGTCATCTGGGAAGCTGTGTCCAGGTTTGCTCCCAGGAATATAATCTTTTGGGTGGGTACCTGTTTGGATTTCTTTTTGTTGACTGTGTACCCTAGGGAGGTTAGTAGGGACTTTACAAAGGCCAGGTGCTTGAGCAGCTTTTCCTGGCTGTCTGCCTGAATTAGGCAGCCATCTAAGTATGGGTAAATCTGGATATTCCTTTGTCTGAAAAAGGCAATGGCCGAAGCCAGACATTTTGTGAAAACTTTGGGAGCAGTAGATAAGCCAAAGGGAAGCTCAGAGAACTGAAAGTGCTGAGATCCTGCCCGGAAATGGAGATATTTCCTGCATGATTCTCTGATAGGAATGTGGAGGTAGGCCTCTTTTAGGTCTAGGGTGGCTAGCCAAGCATCCTTGGAGAGCATGGGTAGCAACTGCTGGAGGGTGAGCATTTTGAATTTTGGTATCACAAGGAAGGTGTTTAGAATGGATAGATCAAGGATGGGGCTCCAGGTGCCCTCTTTTCTGGGTACCAGAAAAAGTCTGGAATAGAAACTTTGGCCTTTCTGTTCTGCAGGAACGTGCTGTACTGCCCTCATAGAGAGAAGGGAAAGGACTTGCTTTTGTGCCTCTGCCCACTGGTTTGGAGGTAGATCTGGGAACCCTTTTGGAGTTGCAAGGGTTTGGAAAGAAAATTTGTATCTCTGGGACAGTATGTTGAGAACCCAATGGTCATTGGTAATGGTGGCCCAGGTGCTTGCGTGAAAGGAGAGTTTTCCTCCTAGGGTTAATGTTGGATGGCTTACCGAAGCCATATCGGAGTTCGAGGACTGTAAGCGAAAATATCTAGCTACAATAAGGGCCCAACAATGGATAGTTCTGGCATTGAACAAAGCACAGAAGTGACAGCAGGGGACGTCGTGGTCTGGGCCTAAGCAAGTGATGCAGTAAGAATGAAAGTCTCGGTGTGGTATTTGCTTTCCACAGGCGAGACAATTGTTAACTTTTTCTAACATTATTTAGTGCAAGAAAAAAGGATCCCCAATGGGGTACTTAGCTTTAGAAGACTTCACCTTCAATTCAGAAGACAAAACTCAGGTAGCAGCTGACCGACACTCATGCGAACTGCTTCTGATTCAGGCTTCATGGCAAGAAAGACTGATGTAATGGCATCGGCTGCCTTACTTTATACTACTGATGACCTTACGTCAGTCATGAAGCGACAGCAACCGATGCAGAAATACTAAGCCTCTGGTACTTGGGCTGGCCGAGGGCTACCCTGGCAGGGATAACCCAAATGTGGTGACTACAACAGTGAAACACGAACAGCTTCCTGGCTAGCATCTTTTTGATCCTGTTTAGTAAAGTGCCTGCTCCTCTGCCCACCTTGGAATCAGTACATTTAGATATGTGGGTATACGGTGCAAAGTGCAGATGGATTCTTGATGTATAGAAAAGTGTTTCAGATTTACTGTAAACAGCAAGACTGTCAAAGGTCAACTTTTAATCTGAATAATTCAAATTAGCTGTGTGACTGTAGAACATTTATGGAATTATTACGAATCTTTAGAATGTCTGACTGCTGTCATAGATGGAGGAGGTTGAATATTTGGCTGTAGACTGATTCACTACATTTCGTTATTTGTATTTGTGGCCAGGGAAGAGAGCACTGATCCTACAGAACCATTTTCAGGCTCAACCTAGGGATACAAAAAATTACCAATCAGATCAAAATTAGCACACAGTAGTCACAGTACAACGACAGCATCATCATTTTTGTTGTTGCATCTTGGTATCCTGGGTCGGCTACTTCTCTTCTAGCATTCTATTTTGACTCCTTTCATGTTTACTATGTTACTAATATTCACATTTGTAAAATGCAATTATCCTGACAGCCACATGTCATCTACCTTTCACTCACTTATACATTTTCTAGTTTTATTTTCTTTAAAACATTGATCGATCTTCTCTTACTTCCTTACAGCGGTACACACAATCATTCCCCTACCAGCTTGAAAACATAAACATCCTATAATAACATGTTTCATTCTGATGTTCCCCACTCTTTCATTTTGTTCTCTGTTCCTACACAGTCTGGAACTACAGTTCATACCTTAACATGGATGCATGCCCTTTCTTTCTTCTTAAATTAATTTTCTTGCCTACGTACTCTCTCCTTCTCCTTCTCTGTGTGTCTACACTAACTTCACTCTTCCTTCATTATACCCCTGACAAGCCCTGTTATGTTCATGCATTTTCTATGTTTTTTCCTTACACTATCCTTATAACCTTTTACTTGCACCTGCTTGTGTGACATCAACCTTTTTTATTTTTCTTTTAATGTAAGTAAGGGATCTTTTGAATTTCTTTGATGTTTTTGCTTTAAATATCATTCTAGTGTGCTAAATGTAAACGCATAAACCATGTTTTATTGGTTTCCTATATATACGTAAAAATCTTACCTCTTACTCAATAGGGAACAAAATTTTGGAATCTGTTGTAAATATTCTTTGCACCACGTGACTGGAATTTTGAAGGTTTCCTCCAGGCCTCTTCTGAAAACATTTTTTGATCAGTCAGACTGGCAAAGGGTGGCACAGTTGCACAGAGGTTAATGGTCATCTCACAGCAAGATGTTCCCCAGTGCCTTCTCTGTAGAGTCTGCATGTCCCTCCTGTGTTTGTGTGGGTCTTCTCTAGGTGCTGCAGTTTTCACCCACATTTCAAATACACGCAGTAAGTAGGTTGATTGTACAATACAAATTGGTCATAAATGTGTGTACGCACTGTATGGAAGAACAACTGCTCATCCCGTAGTAGTGTCAGCACTGGTTCTGGATGTTTGATACTGTTGAATTGATACCCTGACTGACCCAATGTGCAAAACTGGGAAAAGGGGATGATATGATGGATGGATGGAAATTTGTCAAATAAACAAATACAAATACATTTTTATTTCTACACCTTTCAGCCCCAGAACTTGGACCGAAACTCCAAAGGTTGTGGTGTTTCCATATTTACAAAGGATGCGCACACCTCCAGGCTGGTAGCTCAACATAATGCATCAGAGATACTTCAGGTGCAGCTAACATTGGGTAAGACAGCGATTCAGGTCATGGCCTGCTATAGGTCCCCAAACATGTCCCAAGACTCGCACTCCACATTCCTAAGCACTCTGGAGAATATTAGGGTCCAAACTAACACTTTCTTACTAGGCAACTTCAACTACCCCTCCATTAACTGGGTAAACTACTCATGTACCAATACACTTGCCCAACATTTCCTGGAGTTCATTAATTCCAATGCACTGGACCAGCTCATTCTTACCCCCACTAGAGATTACAACACCCTTGAGCTGGTCATTACTAACATGGGTGACCGTTGCTCTACACCAATAGTCAGCTCCTCCCTGGTTAGATCCGACCACAAACTAATCACCTTGGAAATCCACATTCCTCCCACCCCCCAGCAAAGGTAACCACCATGAAAAACTTCTCCAAAGCTAACTTTGGGATCCTAAAAACAGAGGTGGCTAACTTCACGGCACCCATGCAAATGGAGAATAGTTGCGTGACCATAGAATCATACACCAATGCACTCTACGAACAAGTACATGAATGCATGGATCTTGCCATACCCAATAGAACCAAGATACTCTCCTCCAAAAAAAGAAAGCCAATCTGGTGGTCCTCTGCGTAAACAAACTCTATAACAGAAGGAGGAAACTGATGCGGAATAACGTGAAGTTCCAAGACTGGAAAAACTCCCTTATCAGCCTCAACAAAAAGTACAGATCCTTCATCAAATCCTCTAAAGCCAGCTATGAAAACAGAATTGCAGCAGATAGTAAAGACAACCACAAGGCCTTCTATACTTATAAAGAGGCAGGCTAGCAAGTACGGTAGGTGCACGGGCCAGGCAAACTTGACAAAACAAAAAGAGAGCCAGCACCTTGGGAGCGTGAATGTTTATTGAGAAAACCAGACTGGTTTCAGCTTGTTGCTTTCATCAGTGGTACATAAAATGAGGCAGTGTAAAGACTGTAATATATACTCAATATAATTAGAGACAAATTACATAATTTCCTGTCTAATAAATATTTAGTCTAATACTAAATCATGAAAATAAAATATAATCAGTATGAAAAAACAATCAAAATAAAAAAGAATACCAATAACAATAAATACTTTTCTTTTGCTTCTCATTGAACAAACCAGATTAATAAATTCATGAATAGTATCAAGACCCATGAAGAGAAAGAAAAGGAAATATTGACAAAACCCTACAGTTTGTCATTTAATCCAGGTGGGAATAAACCCCCTAATTTTACAATCCATTACCTTTCCTTGATGTTTAATATACCATGCCACCCTGTTGTGAAAGATCTGTTGCCCGATATTTTGTCTATGACTGTAAAAGTAAATTTGGCAGCATGATGAACAAGTGAATGTCTATATAAAGCGTTGGTGGCCCTTGCATTCCTAACATCTCCTAAATGTTCTGACATTCTGCATCAGAATTGTCTAGAAGTTTGTCCCACATCAAAGGCTTGACAACTACAGGTGGCCAAATATATAATCCAGTCCGTTTCGCAATTGGCGTAAAAATTCATGTCATACAGTTGCCCAGTATTTTTGCTAGTGAAGGATTTAGTTTTAAAGACATGTTTGCAGAAGGTGCAATGTCCACAAGGGTAAGAACCAACTAGTCTCTCTCCTGTTAATTTAGTTTGGTGGCAAATGATACCCTGATGCATGGTTTTCTTATAATGAGAGAATTGGGACCCTAAGGTTTTACCCCGCCTGAAGGAATAGGAGCATTTGTCCCCTCAAAATGTCACCCAATTCTCCATTAGCCTTCAAAATATTCCAATGTTTGTCAATAACATCAGTCAAAAAGGCTGTATTTCTATCAAATGTAGTGACCATTCTCAAGGTATCCTTATTATCCCTCCTGGTTGTATGTTTGTATTGTAATACACTACTCCTGGATTTATTATTTGCCCATTGCATGGCCAAATTCACACTCTGTGTACCATATCCCCTGGCTAGAAATCTGTTGGCTAAGTCCCGATGGGACTGTGTCAAATCTTGCTGTGAAGAACAGATTATCTTCAACCACAAAAACTGAGATTTAGGAATATTGTTAATAGTGTGTTTGGGATGCAGACTGGAGGCATGTAACAGGCTGTTATATTGTGGATATTTTTGATAAACAGTAGTGCGTAACATATTATCTGGTTGATGCTGTAAATTAACATCCAAAAAGTGAATCTCATTTTTATGACAACTTACTGTAAACTCAGCCCCCCATTTGTTTTCATTGATGTACTCAATGAATTCCTCCAAATAATCACTGCCTCCTTTCCATATGAGCCAACAGTCGTCCAAAAAACATCTCCATATATCAATCTCTGGCAAATACAGGTTATGTGACTCATTAAATATGATGTGTTCTTCCACATAGCCCGTATATAAATCAGCATATATTGGGGCAAAATATGCCACCATTGCTGTACCTTGTATTTGCCAGTAACACTCATTTTTGAAATAGAAGACGTTTTTGGTGAGGACATGTTCGGCCATGCAAATGAGCGATGCGTTAAAACCTGGACTATAGATACTGGCCTTGTTTAATCAAAATTCTAATGCTGATAATCCAGCCCAGTCTGGAATACTGCTGTAAAGTGATTTGAGATCCAGGGTACACATCAACCAGTGGGGTTCTAATTCAGACTCAGAGACAATTTGTAGAAACTTGGTTGTGTCCTTCAACCTGGCTCTAACATGTGACAATAATGGTTGTAAATGTTCCGTCAGAAATGCTGATAATGGCTCCATAAGGGAGACTATGCCTGAAACAATGGGTCTACCTGGTGGCGCACTCAAAGATCTGTGAATTTTGGGTAATAGGTAAAGATCCTTTACCCCTTATTTTTGTCTTATCACTGATAATTCCCTGATCCACCGCTTCCTGCAAAAAATTATCAATCTCTTTTTTGAAGTTCAGAGTGGGGTTGGTGGGCATCTTCATGTAATGCTGAGGGTTAGACAATTGTCTACTTCCCTCAGCCCTGTAATAACTGGAGTCCATGATGACCACCACCCCACCCTTATCCGCTGGTAAGATGGAAATATCAGTGTTTGATCTAAGATCTAAAAGAGCTTTTTGTTCTGCCAATGTAAGATTGTACCTAAGAATCTGTGAAAAACTTAGTTTATAATGCAAATCTTTGCTGACTGCCTGTTGGAAAATGGCCACATGTTTGTCCATAGGTGGACTGAAATTAGATTTGTAGAATATGAATTCAGTTGATCTTTGAGAATGGTCCTGTTGGCTGAAATGTAATTTCAAATTTAGCTTTCTGCAAAATGACAAAATATCAGAGACAAAAATGCTTTCATCCACAAAAAAACCTGTGATAAAACCAAGATCTTTATTCAATAGTGATTCCTCTTCAGATGATAAAACATATTTGGAAATATTGTGCACATTGGAACACTCTACATTTATTTCACTATTGATTGAAAGAGATACTCTATGGTTTTTACCCCTGTGCTTACGCCCCCCCCCCCGTGCTTCCTACCCCTAAAGGGTATTCTGAACTCCGACCCCTCCTGGAATCAGGGGGAATCACTGACATATGTGGATTCGGTGTCATTAGTGGAGGATTCCTCCCCCAAAGTTGTAGTGTTGGTCTGCCTTTTTTCAATATGGATCTGGGTCTTTTTTTGCATATCTGAGTAGTGTTTTTTGTTCCACCAGCAAACCTAACATTTCTCTGTGACTCAAACAGCCTACCCCTCTCATAATCTTCCATATCTCTGGAAAATTTATGTAACTTTTTATCTTTCAAGGTGCTGGCTCTCTTTTTGTTTTGTTTTTTGTAGTTATGTAAAGAATCTCCACGGCAATATCCAGATTTGCTCTGAGCAACAACTCAGGTACAACGGGTACCTCCTATACTGAGCCAACAGATACTGCCAGTATACTGTCCGACAGATTCAGTGCCAACTTTACCCCCCCCCCCCAAGCACCAATCACAATACCAGTAGATTGCCAGGCACCCAGTATTACTGCTGCACAGGTTAAAACAGCACTGTCCAAGGCCAAGAATACAGCTTCTATGGGACCTGACAATATCCCTGGCTGTGTTCTACATGAACTACAGAGTGAACTGGCACCTCACCTGTGTGCCTTGTTCAGTCACAGCCTCACTTGAGGCTTTGTCCCTGCCAAATGGCGCACTGCCACAGTCATCCCTCTCCACAAAGAGGAGTGACTACAGACCCTGGGAAGTATTGCCCCCTTAGCCTGACGAGTCTGATATGCAAAGCTATGGAACACATCATCATGGACCTAATAAACAAGGATATAGGGAATCTCCAAACTCAGGATCCCACACAGTTTGGTTTCATGAAGGGTAGATCATACCTGCTTAACTTGGTTGACTTCTTTGAGTCAGTCACCAGAGCTGTGGATGAAGGCAAGGTGCTTCATACAGCCTACCTTGATCTGGCCAAGGCTTTTGATACCATTCCCCACTCAGGAATCATAGAAAAACTCACTAAGCTTGGCATCAACCCATATATCACTAGGTGGGTTGCAAACTGGCTCACAGATAGAACCCACAGTGTGAAAGTAGCTGACTCCAAGTCAGACCGCCAATTAATCACGAGTGAAGTCCCATAAGTTTCAGTCCTGGGTCCTCTCCTGTTTGGTATCTAATTCTCTGAAGTTCAGGCCAACACAAAGGGACTCTGGCTGACAAAGTTTGTAGACAATTGCAAGTTGGGAGCTATTATTAAATCCCCAAGTGATGTTGACATTCTACAGAATGGCCTCACTGTGATGAATTACTGATGTCAGAACCATGGCCTTAAGCTCAATGCCAAAAAATGTGTCATCATCCCCTTTGGGAAAAACCTGGTTCCCATGAATTAGCACATTGATGGTAGTCCACTGAACACAGAAGGGGCTATAAGAGATCTGGGAACACAGGTTGACAGCAATCTCTCTTTTGATCACCACATTGCCACTGTGGTCAGAAAGTCCTTCTATGTGGCACATCTCATTACTAAGGGTTTTGCATCCAGGAAGAAAGAGGTCATTGTCTCCCTCTACTCCTCCCTCATTAGGCCAATCATCGAGTACAATGCCACATTTGGCATGTACCTCACTAGACACCTGCAACAACTGGAGAGGCCACAAAAGTACCTCACAAAGAGGATCCTAGGCCTTAAAGACTTGTCCTATATGGACAGACTCAAAAAACTCCAACTATTTTCTGTCTCATATCGTCTACTTAGAGGCGACCTTTGCTTGACTTACAAAGCCATGTCTGACCCAGCTTTGTTAGAAATGCTACATCTAAAGAAATCCCAATACTTCCGCACCACACACTCCAGAGACCTCAACTTCATTATCACAATTAACAGAACATGCTGGAGGGACAGGTTCATAACCCAGAAACTGCCCATGCTATGGAACAGATTTCCCATACATGTCAAGCAGAGCACCTCGCTGACCCTCTTCAAGAAAAATCTTGATGAGTGGATGGGAAACAGAAAATTCACTCTGGGGATAACTCCAGTGGCTCTACTCGACAGAGGCACTGGGAACTAAGGTCAGGTGGCACTATGCCATGGTAATCCTATGGCTAGGCTTGTAAAGGCCCCAGGGCCATTAGCCTAGTACACACCTATGAACCTATAAACAAATTATTATTTAATGTGAATAGTAGAGGAGCTTACTTCCCAACTGTCCCAAATTTTTCAGAAGGTTCCTGATTTTGCCTCATATTTTTGTCCACCACTCAAACAAAACGTTTGATTTCTGGCAAATCACTAAAAATTGTAGTCAGTCAATAATGCCAGACATTAGAATTTTACACTTGTTATTGTTCAAAAAATGCATGTTGATGCAAAACCTATTCTATTGACTTTTTAAATGAAATTACAGTAATATTTAAAAAATAACTGCGGTGGTGGTGCTGCGGTAGCATTGTCGCCTCACAGTAAGACGTTGTCCTGTTCGATTCTCAGCTAAAGCGTCTTCTGTGTGGAGACATGCGTGAATGGGCGTACCTTCGTTGAAGGTTGTGCGTCAGGGCTGGCAACTCGGCACGTAAAAATCTACTGCCAATCATAAGCGGACCGGAGTTCCGCTGTAGCGACCCCTAACCGGGAAAAGCCGAAAGACACAACAACAACAACAGTAATATTTAAAAACAATTGTCCCTGCTTTGGGGCAAAAGAGGGACTGTACACTTTACTTCATACATTTTCATTATTTTCACATGATTTTTTTTTTGGGGGGGGGGTGATTAAAAGCCAGTATAACCAATTCACCCACATAACTTGTGACCTCTGAAAATGTAATGTTTCTGTGGAAGGAAGCTGAAGACTGGGATGCTGAGTTCCCATTGCCACTGTGAATAAATTGTGATGACTCAATCTTGGCTAAGAGAACCATACTCCTCATTGGATGACTAATAATCTGGGCTTCTCTTTCATGTTCTGACCTTCCTGGACCTGCATTAGTATCAACAAAGATTCCAGTCGTTCAGTTCTAAATGGAGATGTACATCAGTCAAGAAGGAGATCAGGGCGGCACAGATACGCAATATTATTTGGCTGTTTCCTGCACAGCAGAGACATATTCCTGGGTGAATGGTTTGTAGTCAAAAAGTGAAGTCAGTAAAACTGGAAGGCTCCAAAATGAGGAAAGCCTCTTGTGTATGTTAGCTTTTGCAAGCTTCTCTACTTCAAAAACTATTTGAAATAGTTCCAAAGTAAACACCAACTGGGGTGCTAATTCAATGTACATAATATATAGTACCAGCACATTTAATGTACATAATTTATAGTACCAGTACCAGTGCCAGCTGTTTGTCTTTTGGTACAGTACTGACTTTTTTTGCCCTTGTTTTGGGGAACCATCAAACTGGCAGTACCCTCCTCTGCGGCACTTTTGGAAGACTTGCATTTAAGACTCTGAAAATTATTTCCTACATTTTTTCAACCTTCTTGACTTTTCTATTCCTTATTCCCTCTTTTACTATAATTTTCTCTTTCATTTTTCATCTTTTCTGGCTAATCAAGTTTAGAATCCTTATGACCCTTTCTCATAGAACTTTAAGCATTTCTGGTGGATGACAATGGCTTCGAACATCTGAGTTTGGTAGCCTTTGTTAAGTTTTGAGCACATTTCAGAAATCCCTAACTTATGATCAGGCATTAAATAGGAAAAAAAAAACATTGAGTGTGGTGTCCACATGCTATATACCACCATGAGCATAATTCTTGACAGATTTAGGAAGAAAAGACATGACTTTACTTCCTCTGATAGCCAGAAGAATATTTTAATTTTTTAAGGAAAATCATTGGAGTTGGAGAATGCAAAACAAAAAAAAAAAAGAATCTTAGCAAAAGTTGTTAACATTAGTGTGAATGGCACCCACTATGCAGAGGATTTTTTTTTCTAGAGTGAAATTGAGAAGCAGTTGTACTCAGAAAGTGCAAAGAACTGAAGACAGTATGTGATGATGGATATAAGTGGAAGTCTGACACCATGTGTACAAGCACATTTGTAGGTGCAGGGCCAGTGTTGGTCTTTTCAGGGAAGAGAGGGACTACTGGAAACTTGGCTTGACCATGGCCTGGTCCACCTTGACGTTCAGTTCCACCTGACTCCTTACACACCTACAAGATTATCCAGTTCCATACCTGTCATGTGCAGGAAATTCTAGGAGTTTTCCTCCTATACCTGTGCAGCTTCCCTCAGAGTCCACCATGGATGGTCTAGATCAACTACCATCAGGCTGCAGTACGACTGTTGGAGAGGCTGCAGGACGTTTTTTATTACTTTGGACATTCCCTTTTACTACAGTGATGAAAAAATGATGGTATTATGGGAACTTTGTTGCCACGAGAAAGGGAAAAAGGATTAATGTAGGACATGCTAGCATGGAAACAAGCTTGTACTGGTTGAATTCTATGTTGCTTAGCAGCAGTTGCTTAGCAACAGTAGCATAGCTAGGGTGACGGCGAGAGGGGCAACTGCCCCAGGTTCAAAGTGGATGTGATCAGCCAATCCCAATCCCTAAAAGATGGTATTGCATTTTTGGTTAGACCTGAGCACTATAGCACTCTGTGTGTGGTCTAAACTGCAGTAAGCAGTTTGCTATAGTTTAAAAGTAAAAAAAAAAAAAAAAAAAGAAAAAAACATTTTTTTTTAACCAAAACCTGAGCAATGTAGTGCTCTGTGCAGGCAGGATATAACCTGTAGCAACTGAGCACAGTTGCACTCCATGCAGGCAGGGTATAAACTGTAGCAACTGTTTGGTATATTTGTAGCAAACAGTTTGCTACAGTTTAAAATCATTTTTTTAAATAAAATATGCTGTAGGTTGGGGGCAGGGCACAGAAATGGGACCTGAATTCTAGAGCAAGAGGGAAGGAGTGTATGTTGTGCATCTGGCCACCTGTCTGGTGTGCCCTTCAGTGGAAGACCTGGGGGGGGATATAGAGCTAACCTTAATAAGCTGATCGCTTACAATGTAGTGTGCATCCCTTGAAGAGCTGAGGGGGCTGGGCACTGGTTCGCAGTACCAATGCTAGGCACTGGTTGAACCAGCTACACTTCTGGCTTAGCAGTTGTTGTGCAGAGAAATCCCTGCCTCATCCAAGTGATCAACTTCTGTGCAGTAGTCAGACTATTCCATCCAACCTGCCTGGTTAAACAGAAGGAATTTCGTGCTTCAGAATGTGAGGCTGCTATCTGTTTTTTTGTAAGCCTCATTAACTATGAAACTCAACACTATTCATCCACAGGGGACGAACGTATTATCGAATGGCACTGCATCAAAAATGCATTCTGCTGAAACATTCTGAGATTGCATTATGGTGGGATTAGGAAATTTTCCCTTTTTCAAACTGTAGTGTGATCTCAGAGTTGGTATATATAGTTAGCAGGGGGTGCGGGGTTCGATGGACTGCATTTTTGATGCAATGCTGTTTAACGATGTGCCCATTTGCTGAAATAATATAGACCCCCACAGGGTATGGCAATGAATCAGATAGATAACCTCTATCTCTTGATGATGGTGTGAGCTTTGCTTAAGAGGTCATGAACCTGATTCATTTGCTAGCTAGTTCCAGGTCCATCCAGACTTGTTCAGTGTTGTCTGGGGATTTAAGTTATGTACCAGATCATCAGTTCATGTCTGAGGACTGGGACTTTTCTCAATTTGTTAAAGGAGTTCATTCCTATCCAAATGTGCCACTAAGCAAAGGGCTCACTGTTGCAGGTGACCCAGAGTTGTTAAGAATGCCCCATTTTGCCTACTTGCTGGTTTAAGAATGGATAACCATGGCTGGTGTTCCATGATTAGAATAAATATTTTTTCATCTACATACTGATAAAATATTTTTCAACCCCCTAGACCATGCTAAGGACTTCTCTGCTTGTCTGATTGTTATTTACTTTGGCTTTCAGCAACAGCTATGAAATAAATGTAATGGGTCCTTTCCTGCTATTCTGGGAGATGTATGATATAACATCACTGATTCCATAAGCAAAGGCATCACACACTAAATGTACTGGGGCGGAAGGTTAAAGAGTACTTCAGATATGATCAGATGTTTCACCGTCAGGAACATCCATTCATGGTCTTCTATCCATTTGCATTCTGCAGCACTGCTTTGAATGGATGTAAGAATATTGTGAGATTCAGTAAGAATTTATGATAAGGTACAATTTCAGATATGATGCATTCTTTGGACTGGATTCCTTTAGCACTGTTTCTATCTTGTCTTTAATTTTTGAAGCCCGTTTATGTCACTCACGTCCCAAAGTAAGAAATGACAAGAATTTGCATTGTCTTCAACTTTCTCTAAGCCCACACGCATTTAACCTTTCTAAGACTCTCTTCAGCTTATTCAGTCTTTATTACTTCTGCCTGTCACTAAGACACAGTGAAGGCAACACGTGCATTCAAAATTCCTATTACTTGGAACACTTGGTCAGCTGTCTACTGCCAAATAATAAACGAGAGTAGGACAACCCCATCCCAGAAAATATATGAAAGTGCAGGGTGAATCCCCCAATGTCTCTCACCCCACTGCAAATAAAGCAAAGCAGAACCATCAAAAACTCAATTCACTCTGATTAGTAAACAAGGGCAACTTAGTTACAATATTATCACAGCTAGTTTTCTGACCTCAAATGAGATCACTGTGAGCCATAACCCAAGTAGAATGAGGTCAATATGTGCCCAGTCCTCTGAACTAAATGACTTTAAAAAATTCTTACATTTTCATCACATCACAGTTCCTTGGGTAAAACATTCCATTTCTTACCTATACGGTAATGAAAAAAAACTCTCTTTAGCTTTGTTTTCATGTTTTCCAGGTTAACTAATAAGCAGTTTTTCCTTGTAGTGGGTGTATGTCTAATAACTGATAAGCTCAAAGTTGTCTCCAGTTCTTTCTTTCTAAAACATTTATACTTCCAAATTAAATCTCTTATAAATCTTTACAATATGAAAATAAAGAGACCACAATCTCTGCTCAGCTCATGTTACCATCCTTTCTAGTCTTCTAGTAAATCATTTCTGAATTTCAGCCTTTTAATGTAGTCTCTTGAATAAATATAAAAAACAACCCCATATTCCAAGATGGCTCTTATTATGGATTTGTAGGGTTCCCAATATTCTGTGCTCTCTAGATGTAATTCTTCTTAATAGCAAATAATTAAGTTACTTACATGCTCTTCTGAATTCATCCTGTTACTCATCTCTATTCCCATATCATCAAATTCAACACATATCTGTATGCCATGATAATCCAAACTGTATGGATGATCAGGATTTTCTTTCCCGAGATGCATCACTTTACATTTACTGTAAAAATTCTACCTCATTTTCTGTTTGCCCAATCATATAATTTTTCCAAATAATGCAAAATTTTTTGATCACAGACAGAAGATGCAAAACTTGCAATTTTAGTATCATTTGCAAACCTTCCTTTCCAGCAGTTTTTAAACAAAAGGAATGCTGACATAAATACATCAAATAAACCGTACCCAGGAGCAGATTTTCCCAGTAACATCCAAGGTGTTCACTTCAAAACCCACCTTTTCAAAGATGGCAACCACCACATAGCCCCTCCTCCTATTCCACTACTCCCAGCTCTCCCTTCATACACTTTTGCACTACTCTTACATCACCATGACTACAGCTGCAGTCTTTATAACATCACTGCCATACTTGGTCAGAGGTATAGTGCTCAAAGCATATGGTTTGACCACTGATGTTATACACTTTATAATTCTTAATATAATGTGGAATGTGGGGAAGGGCAACCAATAAGTCACTGCACTCCAAACAAAGTTATGTCATAATCTGAAGTCACAGGCCTCTTCAATGAGTCAAGGCATACCTGATTAAAACCAATTAAAACTTGGAGAGTTTGAAGATAGCCAGCCCATCTGTCTCCACCCCAAGCGACCCTATCTATCAGTGCAGTACAGGCTTTAGAAGGGAATGCCTTCTCACCTTCATTTCCTTCAAGTCCTGTGGCATACCTGCTCCTGCACTAGAAGTGCTGCAGAGATGATTGGTACACATCATTAGCAATGGACAAGACGCAGCTTTGTGCACCAGTGGGGTAAATATTTATGCTACGTAGGCATGAAAATAAGGGATGGACTAAACTTGTACCATACAGGCAACCAATGTTCTTCATCCTCTGGGTCAGCCTCCAACAGCAATGAAGTTTTCAGCATTAATTTGTGACATTTGAGGTTTGCTTCATAACATGTATTAATCATATTCTAATATTCTCAGTGATCATTAATGTACCACACACTACAACAAGCCTTAAGCATTCAAGTATGAATACTGAAATTGTTCGGCCAGTCTGTTATGCAATAACAATATCTGACCTATGTGGCCATAAAGTTCAAGTTTGCTTTTGAAGGAAGTACATCAAGCTTTCAAATGTAGGAGATCTTGAATGATTTGTGTTGTACTCCTTGGTTACTGTGAAATAATAACACGAGTAAGGAAACATTCCATACTGGAGCGCAAAGTAGAACAAAACTTACAGAAACTGCTGGCGATGGTGTCTTTGGCTGTGACCATCTCATATTTATTGCCTGTGCCATAGACACACACACACACACACACACACACACACACACACACACACACACCCTGCATAATCTTAACACGATCCACTCAACTGATGACCTAAACATTACCTACTCAGCTGGGACCATGTTAAAAGACCACTTTTCCTAGTCTGAGCCACTGTACTTATTTTAGAATAACACAAAGATATTTGCTGATTCTTAACACAGGGGTACTGTTTTACAGCTTTCCAGAAAATGAAATTCCATTTTCATGAGATGAAATCCGAGAACTGTAAACATGACTTTTTAAATATAATTTCTGGTCATTACTGTGATTTCAAAATAATGTACTAGTGTATCTATATACGTGCAAAATTACAACAAGTTACAGGTATATAACAGTCAATAAAACAAACTATTATAAGTAGTAAACATGAGAAAAAACACAGGTCATAGTAAATAAGTGTTCTGGACTAAAATTCCAAATCCCTTGGAAATCCTATATTTTTTCTAAAACTCAGACAATCCAAATTCAGTATTCTATTTATTTTACTTATCTTTGTAATGACTATAAATTGTGCCATCATCCTCCATTTCTGTTCTGTATGACCCAGTGTCATTCTCTGTATTTGTTACACATAGTTCATTCCATGTTTGTCATTCTGCATCGTGAATATGCCACCTGTTTTCTGCCACATTTACAACACCACGTTCTTATCAGGATACCTGCCACCTGTCTTCTGCCACATCTACAATACCATATTCATATTAGGATACATTAACATTTTAAACCAAAAAAGAACAGGAGCAAAGCAAAGCTAAATGTCCTTTGAAGGATTTATTGAGACCAAATAGAATAAAATAGTGCACCAGTCCATTTGATAAGCACTTTCACTCATGCGAGCTTCATCAGATCAAAGATAAAAAGACCAGTTGAAAAACAAATAAATATACTTTCAAAGATGCTACAAGCCAATCAAAACTGATTGTCAATTAAACATGTAAGTAAGCTGTAAGTTTCTTTCAAGCAAGAAACATATGCTTATGCATCTAAAAATCAAATCAAATACTTATAAAAAATATATATGCATGTACATAGGTCTATTAGAAATAAATTTATGACAAAGCTAAATATATAAACTGTTAAAAACATTGTGAAACAGAATATAAACGTGTTCTGAAGTGCTCAGTGAGTCATTCAATTAATATAGTTAAATCTAATAGAAATCTAATAGAAATGTATATATATATCATAAAAAATACATACTGTATATATAAAAAATACATGTATATAGTACTAATAAAATAATGTGTGTTATGCAATATATATATATATATATATATATATATATATATATATATATATATATATATATATATATATATACAATACAAGATAAGAATATATTAAAAGATATAAGAATTAAGAATATATAAAAAATATATATGAGATATATACAAAAGATATCTCTATCAGTTTTCTTACATAAAAGCTTATATTAAGGTGGCTATCAACATTTAATGTACAACTCCTATAGTTTGGGGTTCAATGTTTAATATTCCTACGTTTTTTGAGCATTGGTTTAATAGAGGCCCTTTCATTCAATCCATGGCCTCTGTCAGCTCTTAATCTAATGATCCAATGACTCTCCTTACTCTCTGTATGATTTTTAATGTCCCTACCCCTCTCATTTGGTGTGACTAGCTCTAAAACTCTAAATTTAAACTGATGTGTGGCACCTAAGTGAGCTACATACTTAGCTAGCGCATTATGTTGTGAGACTTTCCTTATCTCATACAGATGTTCTCTTATTCTCTCTCTCAGCTGTCTATTAGTTTTACCAACGTAAAAAGATGTACAATGTTGGCATACTGCTAGATAAACTATGTTCTTTGTTTTGCAATGTGCATTCACTCATGTATCAAATGTCATATTCAAGTCCGGATGCCAAAACTCTTCATTGGTGTCTATATAAGTGCACTGATTACAGTCCCCACATGGTTCCGTATGCTTATTAGTAATATTTGAGCGCTCGTCTTTGGGGTAACAGAGCATTCTCCTCAGATTATATTTATTTCTGATTATTACTGTAAACTGACATTAAGTCACTTGTTTGCATAATCATTCAACGATTACTGACACTGTCTTTCCTTAAACAAATATGTCTGAGATTTCAATGTATATGATTAGTTTTTCTAGTATTAGTTATCTACTTTAAAGTATATGTTTTACACATACTTACCTCTGTATGTTCATGTGTGCTGCAACACGAAAAGTATAACATATTGCCATATCAATGATTCTGTCTTTGTTGAAAAACTGTAATTAATTGTTTTACTAATAAAACTGCTTCTGTTTTATTCATTTTATGCCCTGACATATTTTGTGCATTTTTTTCAGAAATGTAACTCATGTAACCACTGTGGTGTATTCAATGGACTGTGTTGTCTTGCCTTAGCTAGTGCTCTTTGGGGGCGGGGGAAAGTGCATGACGCAAGGGCTGTGAGACAGGAAGTTGGTGTATTGTAATGTATGTTGGCCGGTCAATAAAGTTTGGAGTTGGTACCAACTGCACACAGTTGTCCCGTGTCTTCTTTCTAAGGTAAAAGAATACGACATGGTGTCAGAAGTGCTGTGTGGCTGTGCCTGGGAGTGCTGACCTCTTGCTGAAAACCGTACGAGTGGCCAAGTGACGTGGAAAGCGGACATGTCGGACGACGAGAATGGTCGGCAGCCACGAGCTAGAATCAACATGGCGGCTAGCGCTCCCAATGCTACGTTCAGTATTCAGCCGCCAGAGCCCTTTGACTTCTCCAAACCCCACGAATGGACACGATGGATACACCGGTTTGAACGGTTCCGGCAGGCCAGTAATTTATCTTCCAACCCAGAAGGGAACCAGGTGAACACCCTGATATACTGTATGGGCGATGAGGCAGACGATGTCTTGAGAGGCCTCAAGCTAACCGAGGCAGAGCACCAGGAGTATGCCAAAGTGAAAGATGGTTTCGAAAGATTTTTTATTGTCAAAAAGAACATTGTTTATGAACGTGCACGATTTAACATGCGAAAACAAGAACTGAACGAGACTGTTGATGGTTTTGTTACTGCCCTGCATGCTTTAGCCGAACACTGCAATTATGGGACGCTGCACGAGCTTATAAGGGATAGAATTGTTGTGGGCTTGGCAGACACCAGACTGTCCGAGCGGATGCAGATGGAGAAAGAGTTGGACTTAGAGAGCTGTAAATATGGCCAGACAGTCGGAGGAGGTTAAGAAGCAGCAAACGGCCTTGCGGTGCGACAGTACCGCCCTGCAGTATAACGTGAATGCTGTGCAGACACCACTGGACACCAGACGCAGGCCGGAGGCCTCGAAAGGTTGGGGCAAGCCCTTGGCACCGATTTTTCAGCGCCAGACGCAAAAGAGTAAAGATGCTCCGAGCTCGCAGTGTTACAGGTGTGGGGGGCCATTTCACCATAGACTCCTATGCCCGGCGACTGCTGCAAGATGTCGCTCGTGTGGGAAGAAGGGCCACTACCAGCGGGTCTGCCGACAGTTCAAGGCGGTGCAGAGTATTGAGGAAGACGAGGAGCCGGGTGAGCGTGAAGAACAGGGGTTCTTCCTTGGTTCTGTCTCCTCCGGGAACCATTCCTGGATTGTGGAGGTGAAAATACAGGGCACACCTATGACTTTCAAGCTTGACACGGGGGCGGATGTTACTGTTATCTCCAAGTCAGACCTGCACAACTTATTCGGTGGGAAGAATGCTCCTGTGCTCCAGCAGCCGGAGAAACCCTTGTTGGGTCCTGGAGGGATGCCACTGGAGGTTACAGGATCCTTGGAGCTTCAGCTCGGCTATGGACAAAGACAGACATGCGAGAAAGTGTATGTTGTAAAAGGACTCCGCATGCCGCTTTTAGGCCTTCCTGCTATTTTGGGGCTGGGCCTCCTGAAGCGTGTTGACACTATCACCATGGAGTCTTTGAAGACCTCATACCCGGATTTGTGCTCTGGGTTGGGGGTAGTGCAGCGGAAATACCACATAAAGCTTCAGCCAAAGGCGGTGCCATACTCTCTGAAGACCCACAGGAGGATACCACTGCCATTGATGGGGAAAGTGAAAGAGGAGTTAATGAGGATGGAGGCTGGGTGTCGTTACCAGAATGGAAGAACCTACTGATTGGTGTGCAGGCATGGTGGTAGTCCCAAAGAAAGACAGTAACAGGCTGAGACTATGTGTAGACTACACTAAGCTAAATGAATACGTATGCAGGAAAGGTTAGGCTGCCCTCGGTTGAGCAGAGTCTTGGGATGCTTGCTGGGGCGCAGGTGTTTAGCAAACTGGATGCCAATATGGGGTTTTGGCAAATTCCTTTGTCAGAGGAGTCGGCGCTTACCACATTCATAACCCCTTTTGGGCGTTTCGCTTCAATCGCCTTCCCTTTGGCATTAATTCTGCACCGAACACTTTCAACGCATGATGGCAGAGGTCATTGAAGGATTAGAGGGTGTGATTTGTCACATGGATGATGTGTTGGTCTGGGCGTTGCCAGGAGGAGCACGATGCCCGACTTCACGCGGTATTAAAGAGACTGGAAGAAGCAGGTATTACGTTGAATGTAGGGAAATGTGACCTGTCGAGGGGCACAGTGACCTTCTTGGGCCATGTCATTACGAATTCTGGTATAAGCCCGGACCCAAGGAGGACCGCGTCCATCACGGAGATGGCAGCACCTGCTACAGTAGGAGAACTCAGGAGTTTCCTGGGCATGGTGAATCAGGTGGGAAAGTTCATCCCTCATTTGGCTGAGAGGGACAGAGCTTTGAGAGACTTATTATCAAAAAAGAACAGCTGGTACTGCGGTGGGGACCAGGAAAAGGCATTCAATGACTTAAAAGAGGCAATCACCTCACCTCCAGTTTTGGCTGTGTATGACCCGGAGAGGGATACGAAGGTTTCCGCGGATGCATCATCCTTTGGGTTAGGGAGCGTGTTGCAGCAACAATGGGAGGACGGCTGGAGACCCGTGGCATACGCATCAAGGTCACTCTCACCCACAGAGCAACGATATGCACAGGTTGAGAAAGAGGCTCTAGCGTCTACCTGGGCATGTGAACGCTTTCAAGATTACCTATTAGACAAATCGTTCTGTCTAGAGACTGATCACAAACCCCTGGTTTCATTGCTGGGAGGTCAGGCGCTGGATCTTCTACCGCCCAGAATCCAACGCTTTAGGATGAGATTGATGCAGTTCTCATACACGGTGCAGTACGCTCCAGGAAACCACTGTGGGTGGCAGATGCCCTGTCACGTTCTCCACTTAAAACCAGGCTAACCCCGGAGGAAACAGAGTTAATGGAGGACACGGATATCTACGTGAACAGTATTGTGGAAAACATGCAGGTGAAGCCATACTTCCTCCAAACACTACGGGAGCAGCTGAAAGCGGACAGTGTGTGTGTGGTCATGGACTTGTGCAGCCAGGGGTGGCCGCTGTATGCGAACCAGGAACCCTTACTGAAGAGCTACTGGCCAGATTGTTCCACACTAACAGTGAAAGATGGGTTGCTTTTAAAAGATTCTCGCCTTGTTATCCCCTCTGCCATGCGTAATGAGGTGTTGTTGAAATTGCATGAGGGACATCAAGGCATTGTGAAGTGCAAAGCCAGAGCCTGTCAGACTGTCTGGTGGCCTGGGCTTAGCCAACAGATAAATGACATGGTTTTAAGATGCAGGACGTGCATCTCAGAGAGAAGGAATCCTCCTGAGCCCCTCATTCCAACAGAATGTCCTGACCGACCATGGCAAAGAGTGGGCGCGGATTTATTTGAACTAAAAGGACATACTTACCTTCTTGCTGTGGACTACTTATCCAGGTTTCTTGAGATCGCATTGTTGAAGCATAGCAAATCCAACGAGGTCATCACCCACCTAAAATCTTTCTTCGCTCGCCATGGTATCCCAGAGGTACTTGTGTCTGATAATGGACCTCAGTTTTCAGGGCAGTCTTTTGCGGCCTTTGCAACCGCTTATGGCTTCGAGCATGTCACAAGCAGCCCCAGGTTCCCGCAGAGTAACGGGGAGGCAGAAGCGTCGGTGCAGACGGTGAAGAACCTGCTAAAAAAAAGTGCCGATCCGTACATGGCTCTCTTGGCGTACAGGACAACGCCACTGCAGAATGGTTATAGCCCTGCGGAACTTCTTATGGGACGACGGTTGCGGACCTCTCTTCCGATTCATCCTTCGCAGTTGGACCCTGTGCTGCCGGACTGGAGAAGGCTCATGGGGAAAGAGGGGGAGAAGAGGGTGTATAATGGCGAAAACTACAACAGACGCCATCGGGCAAGGCCGCTGGGGGATGTGTTGCCCGGTGACCAGGTGTGGGTGACAGATATGAAGACCCCAGGTACTGTAGATCAAAACATTACTCGCCGAGGTCATTTAAGGTAGATGTGCCCCAAGGGACTGTGCGGCGAAACCGTGTGCATTTGATTCCCTTACCTGAGCCTGACTGTGAATCAAACCCTGGGTGTCCGGAAAGTGTGCTAAGTAAGATCGATGAGGCCTTGCCATTTTGCAATGGCCTTCCCCCGGAACCCCGGGCACATAGTGATGTTGTGAGGACCAGATCAGGAAGAGTTATTAACAAGCCGGACCGTTTGGACCTGTGAAGATCAGGGTATAAATAACAATGTCATGGGGGTTTATAGTAATCTGAATGTGGCTAAGTGAGCATTTTGTGTCAATGTACCAAGTTCGTAGTGAAGTGGAAGAAATTGAATAGATCTGGGTTTTGTGTTAAGTGAAAAGGGGCCTTATGGAAAAGGAGATGTGGTGTATTCAATGGACTGTGTTGTCTTGCCTTAGCTAGTGCTCTTTGGGGGCGGGGGAAAGTGCATGACGCAAGGGCTGTGAGACAGGAAGTTGGTGTATTGTAATGTATGTTGGCCGGTCAATAAAGTTTGGAGTTGGTACCAACTGCACACAGTTGTCCCGCGTCTTCTTTCTAAGGTAAAAGAATACGACAACCACCAGTTCATATGAGGTCACTTTAGGGCTTCCATGTCAAACGCTGCACCACTACAGATCTTGCATGATTTTGTTTTTCCTCCAACCAGATTTATTGCTTTTCATCTCACAGATGGCTCCTATACATATGGGCTATTCTTGGCACCAATTTGTTTAAGAGCAAACACTGATACATTCCACATAGATATAGAATAAGGGGCAGGAGCTGAAACCATCTTTACTTAAGTTTTGTCTTTATGTAAAAGACCACGCTATAAGGATACCTGAGCGCACTTAACACATGAAGTTCAAGCATGCAGTCTAGCAGTTAGCACATAGGATTAAGGCTATGAGCTGTCCACAAGCAACACAACTGAAATAGTTTCCAACACAAAACTTCTTGGTGTCATAAATGAAGACAACTTTAAAACAGGATCAACCCATCGCTCAAGCCATCAAGAAAACTTACCAAGAGCTGGGTTTCTTCTACCAAAACAAAACATTTCTCACTGCCTGCACTAGGAATTACTTAGCAACATCTTATCCTCGCCCTTCACTTCTCTGTGCAGCACCCATCCTGAATAATTTTCTCTCTACCTTACAAAATAAATTAGAGGTTTGCTACAACAAAATAGCTAAGTTTGCATCCAACTTACCAAACTGTTATGCCACTGCTTGGCACTGAAGCACCTATGCAGGTTTGAACCACCTAATTACCTTATGTACTCTTGCTACCTACTAATGCTTAAAATGTTTAATTTTTTACTGTTCTTCAGTATCAAAATTTATTTTATGTGGAACTTTTTTCCCCAGGCCTCTGCTGAAAATGGGACTTGTGCTGAGTCAGACTATCCTGGTAAATAATAAACAATTTATAAATGCACACATAAATAAATAAATAAATAAAGTCTTCTGCATTATGAGTGGGGAATTTAAGAAGTTTTCAGCAATGGACAACACTGCAAAGGAGCAGTAACCTTTGCACTTTTCTGCACTGCTGTGAGATGGTGGACTTGGTGTACATATATTAGAATGGTGTGTTGGCCCCCTCCCACATGGGGGATGCAGGGGGACTTGCCCACATGCAATAAAAAGCTTATTCTGCTATTTTCTACTTTCAGTGATAATTATTTGAATTAATATCTGTCAGACAAATATAATTTCACTTATCATCATAAATCCAACGAGTGTGGAGTCAAGCTAACAAAAGAATCAAAACTTTCCTGAAAGACAGAGTTTTTCCTTCTTTATCAATGAGGGAAACTTGTATTTAGTTGCATTTCCTGGACCCCAAGCACATGTCATCTTCATGCTGTGGCACAAACGAATGTTAATCACAAGCTTTCAATCTTTCTGAAAACATATTATTTTCCATACATTCCAAATTCTGCATTTATGAATACTCACATCCCAGTAAAGAGCTCAGAAACCATTCTGCAAAACTGTTATGAAATTGTCATGTACATGCAATTTGTGGTTAACTACTTTTCAGAGATTCAGGATGTGCAATGCCAGTAGCAGTGTCAATGCCAGTAGCAGTGTCACAAAGCAGGTAATTGCTGCACACTCACAAAAAAGTGAATTATGTAATGTAAAACAGCTACCTTACCTGTGTGTCCATTCTTAGCAGCAGAATACAAAGCAGGAAAACTGTCTTCATGAATGTAGTTAATATCCATTCCTTCTTCATTAAGCAGCATTGATAATAAAGTGACATTTCCCTGGGCAGCAGCTTGCTGAAGAAGGGTGGGCCTGTCACCCAGGGGGGCAGGACCACCACTTGTTAGGGAAGGGGTTAGGGAGGAAGACCAGCCTGTGAGTTAAAGTGACAGAAGTTATAAGGGAGAAAATGTGAACACATGACCCTGTATTAAAAAAAATGTGGTACAGACTAAACCAAACACAATGCAATGTACATTATATTAACTATAAAACAACACAGCTTGTTTTATGATCAGTTTTAGCATCAAGCAGAAGCAAGATACATTGTTATATTTTGGTATGTCTAGGTAATCAAACCAAACTTTTTGTAAACATGGTTAGATTTTGGTCAGAGATAATGACATGTATGGACATTGCAGGGAATTTACTACCATAACCGTAAATAGCCTGATGAAATTTAGTCTGCTAATAACGTTCCAGTTCTTCTTCAGGTAAATATATACCCCAACATGTGTGTGTATGCACGTATGTGTGTGTATTTGTGTGCAAAAGAGAACATGAGAACATATGAATTTCTGTATGTTTGTTTTCTAGCTACCTGAATATATATACTTAACACACACATATATACATACAAATACATGTAAGTGTGTGTGTGTGTGTGTGTGTGTGTGTGTATATATATATATATATATATATATATATATATATATATATATATATATATATATATATAGGGTCTATATTATATGAATGAACGCTTAGGTTGCCGAACACCTAAACGTCGACTCCGAAACGTTGAAAGCTACAAAGTGCGAACAGCGACTTATGCAAATTTTTTTACAAGGAAAAAATTTGCTTGGCTGTCATCAAGAATTTGCCCTTTTCCCCGATGTAGAGCGATCTCAGAGTTGGTATATTTAATTAGGGTGTGTGTGTGTGTGGGGGGGGGGTATGAAGCCCCCCACTTGATTAGAGCTTGGAGGTATGTTTTGTTTTCCACTGGCCAAGCAAATTTTTACCCTGTAAAAAAATCTGCGCAATTGACCATTCGCGGTTTGTAGCTGTTGACATTTATGGGTAAACGTTTAGGTGTTTGACAACCTAAACGTTTGTTGATATAATATAGACCCTATATATATATATATATATATATATATATATATATATATTACAACAAATATCAATCTAGAAATGTACATATATGAATGTATTTTTTGCCTGTTATTGAAATTAATTTCATCTGGCTATTAGGTCTGCCACAAAAATCCACTACATATTCTTTTAAAAACAACACTATACAGAGTCAGTGCAAAATAAATGGTATACAACTGTATAATCCATGCACATACTTACTAAAACTATATGAAATAACTATTTGTACTAATAGAAAACTGTGCCAAAGACTCCAGCAAAGAAATTTAATGATGTCAATTGAGCACTGGCACTGGAAAAGTGCTGAATATTCTTTATACCCAATACATGAATGACAAGGTAAAATATATGTCCTTACTACAAAAGTTTCAATTCAGCTATTTAAACCAAAGTCTTTCCATACAGATGCAATGCTCAAATAACTCCGGATTTATGTAGGGGCTGTGAGAAATCTATTCCGTATTTTCAAATTTCTAAATGTACACAATATAATAGCTAAAGATTAATGTACTGCGTGAGAGAAGGTATGTGCTACTATATTCTTGTCCTTCACAGAAATGACACAAATGAAAACAAAAGTTAATAACATGATGTTTTCTGAAGACACATAACAACAAACATGCAGGAATCTTACTGACGTTAAAACATTGTAGACAATATAGGTAGATGTCCTTTGCATCATTACCTTAAAGTTTAGAGGACTGCATACATTGAGAAAGTGTAATTCAACACACAACATATAAAAGACTATGGGTTCCTATGAGTAAAATATTGCAAAATGGAAAATGTGAATGAATAAGTGTAGTTCTCTTAAAAAAAAAAATCTCAGGACATTGTTTTCCCACCAGAACTTATACTTTTGTTTAATCATTAAGGTAAAGCAATAGATGCAAAGAAAAGTGAAATGCTGAGAGAAAGTAGAGATCACAACACTGATGACCATAGCACTGGCATGCCAAATGCATTCCAGTTATGGGCAAGTTAAACTTAAATCACAATAGAAATCCCCCCTTTCACATTTCCTGTGAACAATACCCATCTATTTCAACATTTGCTACACTGCACAGAGAAGGAAGCACAGACTCAGAAAGAAAAGTCCTGGGAATTATGCAGGCTATGACTAAATGCTAGTCAAGGAGAGTGCATACATTGCCCCTTAGTTCTTGCCATATTGGCTAACTGGAGTCATATATGAACGGAATCACTGTGGCTTGGGCTAACACTTCTAAAACTGCACCCTTCCCTTCTGTGACATTATGCTGCTAGCTAGGCTTCACTGTAGTATAACCCTCCTCAGGAAAAACAAATACCCTAGTGTAGGGTGCCTTCAGCCTATTAGGAGAAGGAAGTACCCATCTGTTGGTTGCAGTTAGTAGTATATACAGAAGAGGTACATATGCTGCCATCATCACATAGCACAGGCCCAGGGAGAAACGGGTTAAAAGCTGACATATATCAAAAGCTGACTGATTCTTATAGGCTTCATGGCAGTAACAATGACCCATCACAGTCCTATCAAATAGCACAGAAGCCAGAACATAGTACCACTAGGTCTGAGATGACTAAAAATGAAACTGCAAAGGATGCTGCAAAGGATGCATGAAGAATGGAACTAAACATTTCTGCACTAATGGCTTACGTGAGTATGCAACAAGACACAGCTGTAGTGCAGGTCTACACACAATACATACACAGTTATAGAGATGTCACATAAAACATACAACTACATATTTGGTGTTCAAACTAAATACGCAGCTAACTGTCTTCAAATGATGAGGCCAAGGAGGGTTGTACCTTTTTCTCTGTAACTCAAACAATGATATGCACAAATACATGAATAAAATGGGTACCAGTAAACAAAGAGAATGATAGTGTTGGTTGTTTTGAAATAAATACTTGTTACAATATAAAGTTTATCCAAATGCGCAATGTGTTTTCTTATCAGCTGTTATAAATTGTGATACTTAATTCAAAAAATGCTACTTTGTTATACAGTCTGGCCAGAGAGCTTAAGGTACCAGCTCTTTCTTTAAATTTTCAAAATATTTCATCTATTGAAATAATGTTTATTATGCACATTACAGAGCCAAGTAATGTTACCTCCTTGCACCATATTCCCAACAAAATCCTTTTTTTGTGTAAAAATTTACGCAAAACAATGTACCTCATAATACAGCATCTAGTCCGGAGTCAGAGCTGTGATATATGCACACACAAATAGAAATCCACACATGTATCCACACCCATGCCTGAAATCAGATTTCATACAATGTAAAACACACACCTTGCAGTTGGTATTTCCTTCAACTCAAAGCCAGCCACATTAAGAAAGTCAGAAAGATCAGACCTATCCAATTCAGAATAAAACAACTCTTAGAAACAAATATAATATGCTCTCTAAAGAGCATTTTTGCTCGTCTGAAAAGCTGATGTTTATAATCTTATTGAGCTGCAGTTGTTAAATACAGCAATGTAGCTATAATGTTGTGAATATATATATATATATATATATATATATATATATATATATATATATATACACATATATATATATATATGTCTATCAAACGCTTATTTTAATAGTTTCAATTTGTTTTCATGCATGTCCAGATGGCTTTAGCTCTTGCTGGACTATGGGTTCTCTGTGACATCACTATACAAAACAGGAGTAATTTACAATGTCCCAAGTCACAGTGACGAGTTTTGTAAGGCACAATATTATCACACAAACTCATTGTACATCATAATTCCCTAAAGCATGTCATCTGAAATGCACATATTATAAACATTTCACTTGCATATTTCATTACACAAATGCATTACTGCTGTTTCTGAAAAAAAAGATTGGGGAATGAAAGCATGCTATGTCTGCTAACAAAAATATATGCTGGTGTATGCTTTGCTGTTATTATCCAATTTCCTTTCCTCTATGAGCTTGACATGAGCTAAAATCCACAAGAGTGGAGTAAACCCAAGCAAGACATTTTCTAATATTTGTTCCATCTCTGATCAGCAGTTTGCAATGTTTTACTTTAATTGCACACAGATGTCACCTATGGTGTGGCCGAGGTAATTTTTTTATTAAAAGATAAGACTATTTTTTATTTTGTTAGCTTCTCTATAATGCTTTCCTATAATGTGAAAGATTAAGCTGTTGTCAAAACAGCTTTGCATCAATCAAAATACAATGTTTAGGTGCCTGCCTTTGAATGACATCCATTATAAGCAGGTCCAAAAAGAGCTAAGGCAAGTATATGCAGCAATTTCACTACTTCCTCCTTTGTCATTCATGAAAGGCATAGATTTTTTATGGCCTACCTGACAAACAACATCTCAGATTTACTATTTTATCTAATTTCAGGAACACCACTGCTCTCACTGCAAAACAAGTACGAGAAATTATTTTTTTTCAGGTGACATCAATAAGAAGGAACAAGAAATGCTATTTTTGGATTAGAGTCCAAAACAGTTTCACTTGTATGCTTTTCAACTAAATCAGCATTTCAGAATTCAGACTGAAACAATGCTGAAAGAGCAAGGCACTTACTTTAGGTACATCGAAAGTCATTGAGGGTCACCATGCAAGTACATCAAAAGTCATTGAGGGTCACCCTGCAGGTACGTCAAAAGTCTATGAGGGTCACTGTGCAGAAAAACAAAAGTCTATGAGGGTCACTGTGCAGGTACATCAAAAGTCAGTGAGGGTCACTGTGCAGGTATGTCACAAGTCTATGAGGGTCACTGTGCAGGTACATCAAAAGTCTATGTGCAGGTAAGTCACAAGTCTATGAGGGTCACTGTGCAGGTACAGCAAAAATCTGCAAGGGTCA
Organism: Protopterus annectens; assembly: GCF_019279795.1. Lineage (NCBI taxonomy): Eukaryota > Metazoa > Chordata > Ceratodontiformes > Protopteridae > Protopterus > Protopterus annectens. Next base: position 1,428,196,758 of record NC_056745.1, read on the forward strand.
CTGTGTAGGTACGTCAAAAGTCTATGAGGGTCACCGTGCAGGTACATCAAAAGTCTATGAGGGTCACTGTGCAGACACGTCAAAAGTCAATAAGGGTCACTGTGCAGGTATGTCAAAAGTCTATGAGGGTCGCCATGCAGGTATGACAAAAGTCTATGAGGGTCAATGTGCACAAACACCAAGTCTCGGACCAGAAAGTTCAGACAGCTCACTACAACCATTGGTTGACGTTGTGACTATACAATATAAGAAAACAGCACCATTACAGGCGTACATTACACAATGACACTGTAGTCTTCTACTCCACTTTGTGAGGAGAAAAGACCATCAGAAACTGAATAACAGCAGTTACATTTACCTTTAAAGTTTTATCAGTAGTTTTGCTGCATTTTTGGCTTCCTGCAGCTAACTAGGTGCTCACGGGGCAGCTCCTCTTCCATGACACCTGCTGAACCTAACTTAACCACACGTGGACTAACTTGGACCCATTTTTAGGGGTGGTAGGGAGATGAAGATTTCTTGGGGCCACATCATACTGCTCCTGGAGTCCATCCTGTATGTGTCCCCTTACCATCTCAGGCAATGGACTGTACTGGACTAAGCTTGTGTATTATACACACCTCTGCATGCCGCAGCCCTGACCTCTGTCGCAGCACCCTCTATGGGTCCTCTGCCTCCACGAGGGATCAACCACAAATTGGAGTCAGTGTGTACACACATATCCCCATCCCCCGGGCAGGATCAGCACATCCATTCTCCCTGCCTGTGCCAGCAAGGGCCCGATTTACTAGTCAGACTCAGGTCTTTTTGTTCATAGTCCAGTGCTTTATTCTGTACCACCACCATAACATATCATAATTTTACCAGTATGGTACAGTTTAAGACCAACAATTTATCACTATTTTCATATATATTTTTTTCTATGTTTACAACAAGAAATACACTTACAAGGTTTACTAGCATCCTTGCAGGCTTACCATGAGAATGTTAAATAGGTGCCAAAATGCTTACGGTGGAGTTAAAATATGCACCGTAGTGTTAACACAAGCATATCTGTCTGCATATTTTGACATATGAAGCCAATTCATAGCTTGTTTCTATTGCATTCAGACAAAAGTGGCAGTTCTATTCTAGTGTTTTCAGAATGCATTTTAATGCAGCAGCATTAGCATTACAGGGAGAAAACAAATAAATGCCATGTTGGTCCACTAACAGAAAACACAAAGACACTAGAGCACACACGTGTTGTAATACGCTTTATTGGACTAACCATTAGAACAAGCACACTCATCCATCTACCTACTTAACTGAATAAAAACTACTAGAAAATTCAACAAGGTGTCTTTTTTCCTCCCATAGGGAGGGTATCAGAGAGACAGCCTCCTAGATCTGCTAGCTAAAGTGATTTTATCTGGACTAATCATTTTTACTCTGTTTCTTGTTAGTTCCTGTTAACCTCTGGGTCACAGGTTGGATACCAGACTTCATTCCAGCCCTCTGGATTACCTCTGTTTCCTATATCATAAAGATGTACTATAGGTGAACTGTCATTTCTCTAAATTATCTGTAGGCATGTATGCAATCAAGAGTGTGTGTGTGTGTGTGTGCATCCTTTGTTAGGCTGGTACCTGTTTAAGTTTTGCAGCCAGTGAGTGTCATCTCCAGCTCCCCTGTGACACATGACGCTGCATCTGAATCAAATAGGGCAGTTTTTGTGGAACAGTCACTATTTCAGACTGTAGCTACACACTAATGAAAGAAACAAGATTATTACTAACCTCTGGAGAAAAGAGCTGTTGTACATAAAACAGGTATGGCTACTGGACAGCATAGTGGTGCAGCGGTAGTATTGCTGCCTCATAGCAAGAGGTTCTGTGGTTCGCTTCTTGGCTGGGCTGCATTCTGTGTGGAGTCTGCACGTCCTCCCTGCATTCGTGTGTATTTTGTCTGGTTTCCACCCACGTTAGAAAGAAATGCGTCTGGAGTGTTTCTCCCCGGGCCTCTGCTGAAAATTGGTTTCGTTCCAAGTCGGTCTTTCCCAGTTAACAAATAATAAATAAATTACTTTCAACTTGCAATGGCTTTTAATTGCATTCTGTGCTGTTTCTTATAGTGATGTCAGAAGCAAAACACCATAGTACTTCCTGGTCTGCTAAACAATTCCACATCTACCCATCAGTTGTCAGCAGCTCTAGTCTTCTAACTGTGAAAAGTAACTGCAGATGGATAATGCTAAAGTAACAATGTCAGGAAGAAAAGAGTTAATTTATACACACATTTCAAAAGGAACAGGGCAGATACTGAGAGAATGACAGCACATATAAAGAAACAAATGTTTACACAGCTACTTAAAAACAATACTGTTTAACTGATGCATTTTAGACAACGTACTTTGTATTGGGTGTACATTTTGCTGTGCCTGGACAACAAACGACTGTAGAAAGGGTTAGAAGTATGCAGAAAATACCAACTGCACAGTGCAGACTTTGCTTTTTGGCATTCAGTGGTTAATTAGCAGCATTCATAAAAGTTTGCAAAGCATGCAGTGATAAAGGGCAAAGGGATAGAAATACAGCACGTGGCGTCAGTCTTACAGTGAGGAGCTGGTTAACTTCAGTACCCACCCAGTGACTTCCCCTCCAGGACTCTCAAGCCAACCAGAAGCAGGACCAGAAAAAATAAATACAGATCAGAAATCAAGACTAAAAGGGCACAAGAAAACAACACAAAATAAAAACGGACGACAAGAAGATAAAAAGATTTCAAAAATTACACTCAGCTTGTCCATTTTATGCCCCTCATTTAAGAAATGTGTTATTTTTTCTTAAACAACAAACAGAAAAAAATGAAAATTATTAATGTTTAAAATTTAAAAATAAACAACCTTTTTTAAAGAACCAATGGCTCAGGTAACATCTCACCAAAACCACTAACATGGGAAAAATATGTGTGTGTGTGTGTGTGTGTGTGTGTGTGTGTGTGTGTGTGTGTGTGTGTGTGTGTGTGTGTGTGTGTGTGTGTGTGTGTTTATGTGTGTGTGTGTATGTGTGTGTGTGTGGGGGGGGTGGGAGGCAAACTCATGGGTTCCCAAAAGATAAACCGTTTTGTAATAAGAAGGTAAGCTTTTCCTTTTGACTGAAACTTTACCAGAATCAGGTTGTAAAATTATGATCACATCAACCAATAAAATTAACAAGAATAAAGCATGTATTCTTCAAGCAGACCATTGTGTAACAGTTGCAACTAGCATAGAATAATTACATTTTCCATCATAAACACTTATTCCAATTTTTTTTCTCGGCATTCTAAAATAGGCCTCTATTCAGAATTTTAACTTAAAAATATAGGCTTCTACAAGTACTTGAGTCAAAATGCTCAAAGACCACTATCTTACTTGAGTGCCTTGTGGATTACCCAAATGCATTATTTGAGAATGAGACCAGTAAGTGCAGTAGCTGTGGTGAGGAAGTGAGAGAGGGTGGGAGTGTCAATTATGGCAATGGTCATGGAGGGGGTTTTAAATTTAGGGAGTGGGAGTTTTAGGGTTAGAGGGTGAGAATGGGGTTTAAAGTTTAGCAAGTGGGAAGTGAGTCTTGGGGTTGGTGACAGAAAGACAGAGAAAGTATGGTGTTTCAGGGTTCGAGTTTGGGTTCTACTTTGTAGCATAGGGTTTTGGATGGGCTAAGTAGTTGCAGGAGATCAATTAAGTGGGAGTTAGGTTGTCTTTTTGAGCGAATGGTAGCAAGCATGTGTGTAGCGAGCATATAGTACACAAGCACTTGCAGTAGACCCTTAAATATTCACCTATACCAGGGAGTGGTAAGCTTCTAAGCACATTTGTAATTCTTAATTTTTAACAGAACCACTAACATACAGCACTATTAGAAAACTACCCATAATTTTTTTGCAATGACTGCAGTTTTCATCTTGCTATCTGCTCACAGTCCACACTGATAATGATACTATATTTTTGACTAAAATGCTGAAGCCACTTATATGTCTGAGTAAATCCAGTAAAGGACTGGAACAGTTTAACAAAACTGATGAAGTGTAAGGTAAAAAAAAAACAGAGAAATAATTTTTCAAGTGATTTATTTTATACTTGGTTTTTGTCAATCAGACTATGTTTTAGGTCTTGATCACAAGAAGCCTGAACTAAAACTGGCAACCAGATAAACTTTTCAGCGACAAAGAAAATTGAACGGCAGGTGCAAAAAGAGGTGAAACTGTCCCCATTCACATGGTTGAGGCAGTGACCACAATGTTTTGTTGTATACAGCTGAGAACCCTTCCTATTGATGGTTCATTTTGTATGAACTACAGGCTAATACATAGCTACAACACATGAGGTCCAGGAGACCACTTATGAGCCTAGCTCAATTTTCCAATTGCAACAAAGAGCTGTCTGGTTAAGTGACATGCTCAAGGTCACAGAATAGGCAAATGAAGTCTGCGAGAATCAAACCCTGATACACAGAAAGCAGACTGTTAACAGCTCATAGACTTAATCCTCTGTACTAACAGCCAGACTAATCCTTTGCATTAAATGGACAACTTATATGCCAACTGAAATATATGAGAAGTTTGAATAATCTGCTTACCTAAAATGTTTAGTACGTTCAATGGAGGTGAATTCAATAATTCCATCAAAGTTTAAGTGATTTAACTGCCTGCTTATAAAATGTAAAACACACCTCTACACATTTATTGGCGTCTATTTTAATGAAGATTGTGCAACTATCACTATTTTTAGAGATTCATATTCTTTGTATTTGAGGAATTTTTTAATTAAATTTTACTAATAAAGGTATTGTAGGGGAGGGGGCTAGCAGGTTTATTGACTGGTTTACAAACTCAGTTTTCAGAAAAACAGGCAAAGCTAATTAGATTTTTGTTCTAATTTGTTCAAGATGGAGTACACAAATGAATACCAACACTGCTTGTAATGTTGGACTAGAGAAGGCATTTACTTTGCAACCAGTGCCAACATCACTCATCCATAGGCTTCTCCAAAAACTTAAACCTTGTACTCCATCAGCTGACCTCCTCCCAGCTGAATATCTGCAGAAAGCAGATAGTGCACTAGCTTACCCTATTTCCATCTGAATAAACAGAACTATTATAGAATGTACCATCCCTTCTCTTTGGAAAGTTTCACATATAATTCCATTGCATAAGGGTGGTAACTCAACTGAACTCACTAACTTTCGACCCATTGCCATGCTCTCTCCTTTAGCAAAAATCATGGAGAAATGTATCCACCAGCAGCTACTCGAACATCTCCTACAAAACAAGCTACTGGCTGACTGCCAGCATGGCTTTAGACCATTCCACAGCACTACAACTGCTCTTCTATCCTTCTCTGACTGTATTAATAGAAATCGAAATAACAACCTGCTTTCCTCTGCTCTCTTTATAGATCTCTCTAAAGCCTTTGACATGGTTAATCATCAGTTAATGTTAGATACACTACAATCACTTTCCTTAGATACTCAGGCAGTCAAATGGTTTAAGTCTTATCTAGCTAACAGACAACAGGCAGTCCTCTGGGACAACAAACTATCTACTCAGCTCCCAGTCACTCTGGGTGTCCCAGAAGGCTCTATTCTGGGACCTCTCCCCTTTTCTATTTTCATTAATGATCTAAAAACTACCCTACCCCATACCACTTACATACAATATGCTGATGACTCAACTTTAATTTGTGCCGCAGCCTCTTCAGCTGAACTCCAGTCCAGTACCCAAAGAGTACTTACCTTAGTTGAAAACTGGTTCCATCAACGCTGTCTCCTCCTTAACCCAAAAAAAACTAAACTGTTGCTATTCACTCCCACACAGAAGTCTACCCATATTAATTTTACAATTACATCAAATAATAGTACTGTAATAGCACCCAACACAACCACCAAAGTCTTAGGTATAACAATTGATCATAATCTTAACTATGACAATCACATAAACTTAACTATCAAAGCAGTTAATAAAAAACTTGGTTTCCTTTACAGACTTAAAGCCTTTCTTACACCCTCTGCCAGGACTACTATTGCTCAAACCCATCTAATCTCCACCCTACTCTATGCCTCCCCCATATATACCAACCTATCTAAAACTAATCTAAACAAACTGGCATCCTCCTATAACAACATCGCCAGATTTGCCACTGGCTCTCCTTTTAGAACCCACCACTGCCAAAATCTGAAACAGCTAGGATGGCTGGAATTTCAAAACCAGGTTCTTTTTCAACAACTTACTATCACTCACAAGGTCCTGTACCATCCCACTAAAACTCCTGTACTCTGTAATCTTATTAGTCCTTATACAAATCTCAAAACTCTACACTCAGCAAATAAGCTACTAGCTGCCACCCTTAAATCCAATAACAAATCTGGTGATTGCCTGTTTACTAACTTTGTTGGAAATACTTGGAAAAGACTTCCAAAAGACCTAACTACCCTTATATCTACCCCACTGTTTAAGAACCGACTAAGAGTTTTCCTTAAATCCCAATGGTTATGTACTTGTTCTAAACCTGACTGACATCCTCTCCCCTTGCTAAAATACCTCAAAACTCCCTTAACACTGATATCCATTTCTTATTTCCATCACTATTTGTTTACATTCCTCTACAATTTTTCTTCTTGTGTTAACTCAGTATTTCCTGTACTCTATCAAACTACTTCTTAATAATAACTTGCCTTGTCAGAGTTTTGTAATATGCCGTGCCCTGTGAGCATCTATGTCTATAAATTGTTTGATATTCAGCTTTACTTTTCTTTTTGTCTAACCCACTACTCTAAATCTGCTATACCTGCTCTTCCATAGTTACATCTAATGCTCTTAATCTCTTTGCACCATCTCTAATATTATTTTTTATATTATTTGTTATGTCTCTTTCCATTTTTCCCCCTCTCATCTACTAACTTAAAATTAAATCTATGGTAAAGTGCTTTTTGACATTATTTGGTCTTATAATGTTTTTCTTAAAGTAGATGCTTTGTATCTTTATTCAATTAAATTAATACTGTTTTGGAGCTTTTCTCCCCGGGCCTCTGTTGAAAATGGACATATATCCAGCTAGACTAGCCCGGTCAACAAATGTAAAATAAAATAAAATAAATAAATAAAAAAAAGGTACTGAGAAAAGCATTTAAGGAAAACTCAGCACAAAAGCAGTTATGCAATTGGCAACTCATCTTCTATATGGTAACCTTTGTGATTAATACAAGCTACAAACTATTAGATGGGTAGTGGGTTGGGCACCGAAATCCACAATGTTCCCCAAATTTTAGCAAACTTTTTCCATAATTTGTAATAACACTCTGTACAGATTTACAGTGGCTCTGCTAATGAGCAAAGGGAGATGCAACCCCTCCACATGTTGGGGTTCTGGTACCTTCCTCTCACCCATGCAGGAGCATTATAAAAGTGACTTCCCCACATGATGCAGGATTTAATTTCCTAAAATATCAGGTGCCAAAGCCAAAAAATGATGAAACTCAAAGAGCTGATGACTGTTTGCTATTTGAAATTATCATCAGTGAAATTTCTGTGTGCGCACTGGCAATGTTTCCATTCCTTCGTAAAATTTCTCTCTTCAAGTTTGTACGACTATGGTATTAGATTATATAATTCTGAAGTGTGGGGGCTTACCTGCACATTAAGGGGTACAGGTGTGCTTGCCCCTGTAAAAAGTGCTAACGTTTCGAGTTTTGGCCTTGTGTGTTTCAGCCATTTGCTTTTGGCTTTGTGGTTCATTGACTTTTAGGTGTCTGGGTTTTATAGTGCCACCTAAAAAAAGAAAGCAGTACAGAGAAATGGAGATTCTGAAGTATGGTACAGCTTGAAGTTGTGATACCTGGTAATCGCAGAAGTTTCTGCATTTACACTTTTCCTAATTGTCAGATGTGCATACACACATTATGAGAGATGTATATAAACAAGTATATAACCTGGAAGTAATTAATCATAACAGCATCTATATATTAGGAAGCTAACTCAAGAGCTTCAAGAAATACATCATCATTTTTTCCAAGATGAGGTTCAAGAATCAACCTGAACTATGCATCAAGATGTGAACTCCATCTTAATGGTTTCCGTTTCTTATGTAAAAAAAAAACAGTGAGATTGGAAACCTATTGATTGTTGCGACCAGCTGATCAAAGCACAGACTGTTGTCACTGGAAACTTACCAGCATCTTGTAATGTAATGTAATTAGACTCAGAAGGATCTAGAAGGTGAGTGCTGCATTTGTATCATGTTGTCCCCTCATCTCTGAGTTTGTGTGACCTCCAAATTAGTAAAGGTATAGTACTAGAGTGGCACTTGCTCCATGTGGGCATGTGTGTTTTGTGATCTTGGGAGGGGTACTGCCTTCAGTAGTGACCTTCAATGGTTTTAGAGTTTTTGGGGTCAAATAATTATGTGTCAGTTAAACGAGATGCAATTATTCATAGTAAATCTGAAAGAAACTGTATTTGTGCAGATAACTGCTGCAAGGAGGAAAATGCTGAAGGTGAAATCTGTAAATGCTTTGGGACTTTTCACACATTTAAACATTTTTTTTAATGAATTAATTAATTAATTATCTTTACCAGCAAATGCCAAGTATGAGCCTCCACAGAGTTTGGGAACACTCCCTTTAGCATGTGCCTGCACGCTAAACATTTACGCAATTTTGGATGCAAAACGCTTGTTATTTTTGGTAAAATCAATACCCTAAAACTATACTTGGAGTTACAAACTCCTTTTATGACATAATTTCTGTCTGAACCTGCAATCTACCTAAGTAAGTTAAATTAGAGCACAGCCTTATTTCCATGTTAACTGCAGCAATATGGCATTCCTGCTTCATGGAAAGGCATGCTGTCAAACTGGACTTGCAGCTGGAGCACCTTACTTTGGAAATGAATAGTTGTTAAGCTATAACACCAAAACAAAAATATAAATTACTAGTCCTCTAAAGGAATAAACTTTTTGATCACCCACAGGCTTTGCTGCAGCATGTTAATCCTTACCTGGGGCTGGCATGATGTCATTTGAGAGGGTATGGCTATACAGAAAAAGTGAGCAGAAACATCACAAAAAAAGCTCTAATCTCACAATGATTGTAGTACAACTCAATACTAGGCAAATACTACATATTTTAATGTCAGGGGTACCACTGTCATGGAAGTAAAGGGCATAGAAGTACATACCAAAATCCCCTTTTAGTGTTTTTGTGTACCAAATTCTGCATTTAACAGACTGTGCTTAAAGAATACCAATTTGATGAAACTAGGACTGTACAATCATAGGGCTACCTATTTAGTAAATGGCTACTGTCCACTATCCTTTCTACAATGGTTAAACGAGGCAAGTGTTATAATACAAAATATGTGCTATTGGATACAAGTACTTAAAGGCAAACCATTTTGTAAAAATATTACGCATTTATTTAGTGAAATTTAGGTTGCTTAGTGCTTCTTATCTTTCTAAGAAACAGAAACATAAGCATGCCTGGTAGTTCTACATTTAAAGAATTAACTTTCATTGAAGAGACTTGCTGTGGTTATCCTGTTATAAGCAATATTTTAGCCAGAACTGGTTTACTATGCTCACCGACTCACATAAGTTTCTGTAACACTGACTAAGTGAAAGAATTTCATATTGATAAAATTATTACATTTTTTCATTAATCTGCAAATATGACATCCTTGTTACAAAAACTGCAAAGAGACTGAAGACTGCTAACATAAAAATTAAACATTTATCTTTTGTACTCTCACATGTTTATAACTACAATCATAACTGGTCTGTTTGAACAATATGCATTTTATTTTTATTAACTGTACTGATCAGCATATGATCATGATTGTATTACTCACATGAAAATGAAAGATTAACATGGTTAGAAAACATTTTATCCAAAGGAAATCCATGCTTTTGGTACTTTAATTGTTTTTTTCAGTTTTTGTTTCTATAATACTCATTTCTACATGTCAGAAAACTACATAAATAAATAAATACAAAGTCTACCACTATACGGCAGCAGAAGCAGTGGCAGGTTTGTCCTGTAAGACAGTACTCTGCCTAACAGCTGACATACCTACTTCTAGTTCTCTGTCGCTTCATTGTGATGACATGACCTGGAACTCAAATGGAAGCTGCTCATTGGGCTACTTGGGCTTCCTGCATAGATATGGTGGCCCAAGTATATGATGTCACTACATTTTAACATACTGTAGAAACAGAACAAAACTGCACTTATCAGCCACCAGGTAGAGTCAATTTCCAAGTATTACCCCTCTTAAGGCTGGTGGAGGGAAAATGCAGTTCAAATAGATAAAAAGAACTATAAATAAATAAACAGCTGGTTGGCACTGGCTTAGCTTGATGATGAGATGAATTGCTAATATTTACAAACCTGCTCTTTTAAAAGCCATCACTAAGCCTTAAATATTCTTGCTGCACTTGGGGATAAAACTAAAATTATTGTTAAGACAGATAATAAAATGGAGTAAGCAACCAAATGATCAGAAAAGACAGGAAAATGATGGCCACCTATTATTTTGCAGCTTTGTTTTCTTGCTTTTATTATGAGAAAATAGTTTTGAGTATTTCAATCCCTTTACCTGAAACTGTTACCAGAAGGCTGTCTGAATCACATGGTCTACAGGATGAAGCACTAACAGGGTTTATGAAGGAGCTACAGGTGGTGGTGGAGGTGGTGGTAGAAATGACAGGGAAACTTTCGGAGCATGCAGGCTGGTTCAGTCCAGGGGATGAGGGAGGCCAAGCACCCACCTGAGATGTGGCCATGGCTGTTATAGCACAACCAGTGGAAGCCACAGGTATATCAAGAGTTGGCTTGGGTGGCAACTTAGAGGGAGCCGGCTTAGAGCTAATGTCTTCATTTGCTACCCTATTTCCTTGAGAAGAACCAGAAGAAGGAGACGTTACAACTTTGTTTTCAATTTTTAATCCACCAGTTTGAGAACGACTCCCTTCCATGATAACTTTTAACTGTGGATGTGGATGAGAAGGAGTCTGTGACAGTCCTGGTTTTTTGGGGGGAATGGGTGGAGGATTTCCTCTGTCAACTCTTGTCACTGTTGGAGATTTTGAAGTTCCTGGTGGATGAACTAGTCTGGTGCCAGTTGGTGAATGAGCCCCTCCTTCTCCAGAATGAGGCACTCCAGGCCTCAGTGTACTACCTCCCTGAGGACTAGTAAACCTTGACAGTACTTGTGTTACTGTATTCCGTGCAATTTGTTTGGCAGCCATATGATCACGATTAGAAGGAGATAAATCTCTTGATGGAGGACTTTGGCTACCAGTTCCATTTTGGTCATACTCATTAACATTGCCTTGAAATTTGTATCGAGCAGCCTGCACTCTTGGACTCACTACTGGATGCGCTGAACCGCTGGCACTCGGTGAATGCAAACTCTGAGAAGTTGCGTGTGCTGTTGGAGTAAATGCTGAAGATGCTGTCACTGATGTTGGAGGTGAGCAAAACACAGGACTAGCTGGAAAATATGGTGAATTAATTAAATCTGATGAAGACGCAATACTTGTTCCATTTTCTTCCAGCCTATGTTGGTTAGGTGGCGTTACCTGCATTGTAGGTAGGACAGCATGAGAGTCGTGACAAGAAGGTTTCACATATGCCATATTTGAAGATGGATTAACTTTTATGTTTCCTATCATCAGAGGATTCACAGTAGAAGGCTTAACTGGTGCAGTCAATAGCGGCCGTTTTACACTGTCAAAACTACTGTCAACTATAATTGCATCTGTCTGACAACCGAATGAATGTAAAGATGGTACTTCTGTACCTACGGCTACAGAAGTAAAGCACTTGTCTTGATTTATTTTAGAAACAGGTAGTTTTGTTTTCATTTCATTTTCAATTTTCAGCTGCTCAATTATTTTTTTCATATTGTTCAGTTCTTCCCGGAGGTCTGCAGCACGCACTTCCTCTCGGCTAAGTTTGGCTCGCAATTGTTCCCGTTCAGTATCAAATTCTGAGAGCTGTTTTTCCATCTGTGCCTCCATTTGGGCACTTTTTTGCTTTTCAGAAACCAGAGAATTCTCCAGCTCACACGTTTTTTTCTTTTCCTCTTCTAAAGTTACCATGGCTTCTTCCATTTTCTGTGTTTCTTCTACAATTTTACTAGCAAGTTGTTTACACTCATTCACTAGCATTATAACAATATGCTTATTCTTGGTACGTTCTTCTTCAAGCTGAAGTGACAGTTTTTTGTGCTCTTGCTGAAGAGATTGTAGGCTTGATTTTTCCATTTCCAGCTAAATGAAAAGGAGAGAAAAGTTAAACATGCTGTTCAACACATATAGATAAGCATTTTCTTAATGGTGGGATATTTTAATTTACACTTTTAAGTCATGCAGTGATAGCTACATTGAATAAGTACACAGTGGTGTTGTATATATAATCTGTATGTATGACTTAAACACACAAGCGTTAGGCCTGTTAGTTACTGTACTGCATTAATGAAGTTAAGAAACAGGTGTAGTAAATATACAGAGAAAATAATGGACCTGCTTAGTGTACAACTCCTCTTTAACTGATTAAACTGAATGTAATTTTAGAGGAACTGCTGCTTGTTTTTATCCCTTCAGTAAATAGTGCAGTCATGTCTCCTGTGACAAAACACAAACAAATGATGAAATGAGGGCTTTACGTCAATGTGCATGAAATTTAATTAATTATTACAGTGTTAATCGTTAAATAAGGAACGCATCCCAGTATCACTGAGTTTCCAAACTGAACCATACCTATATTTACTGCCTACCTTATCTATATTGTTAATTAAAACAGAAGAATAGCAGCTCAAAAACTTAAGCAGTATGAAAAACGAAGTGAAGAGTTCAACTTTCTCCTCAAGCATTTGTTTCTTTACAGATCCATTTTAATAGGAGATAGGCAGATCATAAGTTAGGTTAGACTTCTAACCACTTTATTTTCCATTATTCTCTCTGCAAGATTCCCACCCTACCTTTTCTGTGCAAATTGTTTTATCACAATATACACAAACCCTGATCCAAAAACACAGACACACATGCACAGGCACACTTGCTCACACACACACAATTGCACACACAATTTTGTTTTGTTGTTTCTTAGTTGTCAAGCATGGATTTGTAAAACTGTTCTATTTACAATTGTGCCTTTACAGTAATTGAACAGCTTAGCTAGGGCAGGGCAAGAGGGGCAACTGCCTTGGGTGCAAAGTATTGGGGGCATGATCAGCCAATTTCATTCTCTTTTTAATGCAATATTTGCTTTTAAAAAACAGTATTGCATTTGCAGTCGAACCTGAGCATTGTGGTGCTCTGTGTGGCCACAACAAAGGTGGGGGCTAAAAAGGGTCTGCCCCAAAACAGGTTCATACTGTGAGGCAATCATTATACTGGAGTTGAGGAGATAAGCTTGTCTGTTATTTCAAGGAATGTAATAATGTCTTCTGACAGATTACTTAGCTAAATTTCATAGTGATAAGAGGTAGGAGCAATTGTTTTAAGAAGGACCCTGATTTACATATGTGCCATGCTTTATCACTAAGTTTTATGGTGAAGAGGAATGCATTTCATGTTAACATAGTCTTTTTTTCTGTTTTCTAAAACAGTTAAGGGGTTCGTGGATTATAACATGGCACAGAAGGTTATAAAAGGGATTGAACCATTGAGTGAGTTGTTTCTGAGGCAGTCCCATTTGTTATGAGGGATGAAAGCACTAAAATTTTTCGTGTTTTTATTTATTTTTTAATGTGTTCTTGATAAATGTGTGCTGCAACCAATACATTTGGATGCAAGAAACCTTATTCATGGCCGATATTTTTTATTTATTTATTTATTTGCTGTTGGTTAACCAGGATAGTCCATTGGGCCAAGAGAACCCATTTTCAATGGAGTCCTGGGGAGAAAGGCTCCATTACAGATTACATATTATAGAGAATTATATGCAGTTTACATATTATAGAGATTATATTATAGAGATTGACATCAAAATTATTGTACATTGTATATTTGCAGTGCTGACCTGTTGCTTGGACAATTTTGAGCAATGTTGTAGTATAGAAGTTTTGCTGTAAGGTTAGTGCATTTGGTTCTATTTTTTTATGGCATCATTACATCAGCAGAGGTAACACAGCATGCAATGCATGCAGTACTGAAAGATTTAACTGCCACTGTGGGTAATTTATCTCTTTTTATACAACAATTAATTCAAGGTATAAATCAAAGAAGGGAAGTTTCCTAGAAGGAGCTTGATGATGATGCAAATTTAATCTTGGAGAATAAGATGGATGGCTTACTGCAACTGGATAGAATCACTTGGCCTTTGAGGGACTATAGTAACTCAGTTATAATGCCAGGGCAGCATATAGGCATCACACAGACAGTAAGGGACAGAATACTAGCTGGCAACATTCCCAATGTAAGTTCTGGGAAAGTTACCCTAGAGTCATGGTTTTCAACCAGCATGGACTTGATCAACTGTTTATGGCAGAGAATATATCCTTGAATACACAACCGAACAATTTTGAGAAAGAAAACTGCTAAGATACCATATGTTACAGCTAGAGAATGGATATTTCATGACAGTATTAGGGCTAGAAGTCCCTAAGGGCTTACAAAGATGGAAGCACCCTAAAGGCTTGAAAAAAAGGATCAGACCTACATAAAGAACTTCTTATTTTGCTTGATCACCATGGTATGGAAATAATGGTAACCAACATGAAATGGACAGGTTAGTGACTGAAATATCTGATTTGGACAATTCTACTACAAATGATGTGTTGTTCAACAACTACCTAACTAGAGATGACTTTTGTGTGAGGATATAAAAATCAAGAGAAAAAACACAATAAACACCTTTTGGGGCCTTTTATGAATCAGGGACAAAATTGAGCAACAGAACTTCAGCAATTCTACTCCTTTATGTCAAGTCATTGACAAGGTCTTGTGTCAGTCAAACCATTATGGTGCAATAGAAATTATGAGATGCTCGGTCATAGTTATCTGTTTACAATGTCAATCAAGTACAATATTTATCTGCTAGCTATTCTAACAAATCAGAAAATAAGTATGCAATCAATAAATGTGCAATAATCAATCACTCAGCTGCTAAAAACTGTAGATATAGTTATTTATAATAGTATGTAGTAAAATAACAGTCTAACTTAAAGTTAATGTTATGCATGTTGCATGTGCTGTATGTAATTTGCATGTGTGCAGTTGTCATCTCACTACTGAGCCTGATGCATGTCATTTCATTTAGGTTACCCTTGTGGAGTCTAAATGACAACAAAGTTCACTATGACTTTGACTTCCTTGGGATGCCTAAGTCACAAATAAAATTTAAAAAAAAATCAGGGTGGTAAAACCCCTTGGAACTAAAATCATGGCTAGCTTCATTTTCACAAGCCATAGAAAAACTCTAGTGTTCTAGAAAACACATTGCCTTCAGAGTAATAAAATAGTCAGACATGGTTGCCCTTAAAAATCTAGTGACTTAGGATCTTTATTTATAATCAAGTAACAACAGTTGACAGTATTAAAAAATACTCTGGATTCAGTAGTCATAAAAATTGTTTAATGGCAGATGAATGCTGAATTACAATGTTGTACACAAACATCTAAGTAAAGTTACAATTTCTCTTGTAGAGTAAAAACTAGGAATGTGGGCATATGGAGGGAGTGTTTTCAAAGTACATAAACCATTGGTTGTGAAAGTTTAAAAATAGCCAATGGCTCTCTCCCTAATTGTCCAATGAGCAAGTCCTGCAGGGCACCCAAATAAATCCAGACTCAAGTCGTGCACTTGATTTTAAAATTCAAATATATAGCAAATGCAAATTAACATACTAAGAATCTTTAATAAAAATCCAAGAAAAAGTAGTCAATAAAATTCAAATAGGAATAACAAGATGAAACCTCTCAGAACAAATGTGAATTCTTCTTCCAAAGTAGTTCACAGTTGTCTTGTCTTTTAACAAATTAATATCATAATTGGAAGAGATTTGTACACATAATTGAACTAAAACTGTAAAAGATAAAATAATGACTGATCAATAAACAACCCTGTCACAAATCATCCAATGTCCACTCCTAACAGCACTTTCACCAAAAGACTCTTCAGATCTGCTCATCTGAAACAATACAAATGCACCTAGTACACTGGTTTGGGTCTCAGGATAATTTAAACATAATAAATTACTATTGTTGTGTTTGTGCTTTAACAGTGTGGTATAAAAGTGTTTAGAGTAACATATTAAGGGATGCAGTCCAACAAGTTATTTAATCCTCAGTATCCTGCATCCCTAGATCATAAAAGGGTGCTGTGCCCAGGAATTAAATAGACATAGAAATTGAGGGAATTGAGGGAATTGAGGGTTTCTTTACTTGTAAGAAATTAAATCCGTCATTGTTCACCTAACCTTTCAACATCTGGTCATAAAGAATTGCATCAATTCTTTTGTACACTTTATTAATGTGGACATAAAACTCAGGAAAAAAGTTGGAAATAGATAAAAAAGGCTACTATAATGAAACAGTTTACCTTATACCCAAGGCTGATAAGAGATTTGAAAAGATGTTTGTGACTTTCAGTGACTCTAACGGGGTACATTAATGATAAAAATAGTTCAACTGTTGAAGAATTCTCTACAGTCGCTTTAGATGTTTCACTATGGAAGTCCAAGAGAATTATGAATCCGAATTCCTCAAAGGAGACAAGATTATGGTTGGGGAAACTCAGCCCCACAATGGAGAAGCAATACTATATCTAGATCAGTGTAATATGTGCAGTCCAGTCAACAGTCTATAAAGCAAACTTCTTGATTTTAAGATATATCACTTCAGTGATACCCATTTGGATAAAGTTACTGCAAATTTATTTGAAAAAAGGTAATGCATTCATTCCCTCTAGGTGGGCTGTACTTCCTAATACACTTACAGATTTTAGATTATTCACTAAAAAACTGAATGTAGCCCTACTGTTTTGAAATGCTAAAAATTTGGAGAATAATTACAATAAGGGTGATGAAATAAGGATTAATGGTCAATTTACTTTTTTAAAGCCAAGACACAAAGGGGGTGGATAATGGTGCTTTGTGTAACCAAATGCCCCACCTTTTACATAAGAAAAACAGAATGAAATTTGAAGGACAGAACTTACAAACATTCTTATGACATTGAGAAACAAAATTCTAGTAATGACACATACAACAGTATCCTGGATATAGTTTTCTTTTGCAAGGATTAAAAAAAAAATGAAGAATAACCTTAAGGTTGGGGCTTGGAAGGAATGTTTGGTGGTTCATGAATTACATTAGCAGCTTAAATCCAATGAAGAAAATTTTCTCTGAATGATTATTCTTCAACTGCATCCATTTTAAAATGAAAATTTATTAAATTATCATAAACACATGTTAGGGAAAGGGGATGATTTTTATATATTAACTTATTTTATGTATGTACTTATTTATTTATAGCTTACCTATTTATTTATTTATTGCTTTCAGACATAAGGACATTTAACTAGTGTTACTATGTGAAAAAACTAGCAATTTCTTAGTTCAATTAACCACTGATTACTAAAGTTGCCTTTTTATTTCCAAATTCACTACAGCAGTTCTTATTACAAACCAAAGTTATACTGATAAGAAGACATAAAACAATTTCTTAACCAACATTTGAAATGCTAAATTGAGAACATGAGTGATTTTGTAAAATAACAATAATTTTTTTGTGCATATGTGTGAAACAAGGATATGCAACATTTTTGGCCATCATGCCAAAAAAGAAGCTGCCTATTTTTGCGAGATATCTCTGTGCCAGGAGCTGGTGGTGAGGCTGGAGTAAAATAACACATGCATGCATGCGTGCATGCGCGCACACACACACACACACACACACACACACACACACACACATATATCTTTTACAAGTAATTCACTGCTGTTGCACCTCTAACAACAGAGGAATAGCAGAACAATTAGCCCACCTGTATATGTATCCAAGTGAAAAGTGGCTCCAGTAACTTAATGGAAACAGCCTGCAGCAGGTACAGTATGTGCTCATAATACCCTGTAGTTCTAGAAATCAAAAGATGATGCAGTTTGTGTTGATTTTGCAGCAATTTCTCAGACTTAATTAACAGTAGAAAACTGTCAGTAGGTCCACACAGTCCATATCCGTCTATCGATATATAAGTACATACCTATATCTATCTATCTATCTATCTATCTATCTATCTATCTATCTATCTATCTAAAATAGATAACTTGATGTACGTATATGTATCTATATAATATCTAAATATCTATATATCTAATCTATATATATATGTGTGTGTATATATATATATATATATATATATATATATATATATATATATATATATATATATACATACATACATATACGGGTCTACCTCACATGACTGAAATTTCATTTGACTGACTTTCATTTGACCGAGACCAAAATACCTAATTTTCAAAATACTGAAAACTCACTTGACTGAAACTACTGAAACCTTACAATGCCACATTTCAAAATATTAACTTCTAAACCATAGACATGCACACTTACAACACCAATGACTAACTCTTTTCAGAACTTAAAAGCTACTTACATACCCTCTTAACAGAAACTGGAAAATATAAAACCAAACTAGGTGGGGGGGGGGGCTTTGCCACCCACACCCCCCTAACTATATATACTAACTCCAGGATTGCACTACAGTGGGTAAAAGGGCATATACCTTTTACTTACCTTACAGTACTCTAAACGCTGCCACTACTGCTGGGAACCCACAAAACATCCGCCATATTACATGAGATACTTCCCATAAAAATGTAAGCAGACATATCCACATTTAGAAACACTAGAACACTACTTTCTACATGACTATCAGTATTCTGACTATCAGCATTATAAACTACAGTAATTCTTATTATCACAAGCAAATCACAGGAGAAGGGAAACCCACATCATGTCTATGGCTTACAATTAAGTATAATGAGATTCAGTTAAATGAGTTTTCAGTATTTTGAAAATTCGGTGTTATGGTCTCGGTCAAATGATATTTCAGTCATGTGAAGTAGACCCATATATATATATATATATATATATATATATATATATATATATATATATATATATAGATTAGATATAAGGAAGAACAAACCAAAAAAGGAAAAGTTGTTGTACAGGAATGATACTGGCATACAAATTGCTAAACTATAGTGTTGTCTTATATTCTAATGTAAGATATGTGCTAAAGATCACTTTACATTCTTATTAAAAAACAGGGAAACTGGATTCAGGCTGGTATTTTTTGTTTAGACCACTGTTTAATTATTAGGACTTATAAAACATTGCATGATAACTATAAGAATCAGAGGAGGCAAGAAATGATTGGGAAGACAGGCTGGAAAAGCAATTTTTAAAGGAACAGTGGAAGGGCATATGTATGGCTCACAAGTATGCAACAAAGTCCAGAAGGTTTACGATTTTTTGCCTGGACGTATTTGCACAGGTATTTTTATACCCCAAGTAGATTTCAGAGAATATTTCTTAGGTAGATAGTTAATGTAGGAGGATAAAAGAGAGGTAACTGGGAAAATGTTTTTTACAACTATAATGAGTTAGCAGATTTTAAAACTACACTACATAGTACTTTGTCAGAAATATTGAGGGAGCAAATGGCTGTAACTAAGGAAATCATTCTCTTGAGCTGGGACACTTGATCTGAACTGCCTAGACATTCTAGTAAGTTTAAAGCAGAAAATTATTGATTTCAACAACTGGCTAAGTTTCTGGTGTCATTCTAAGGGGATCCAGTATCTCCCTGCCTGGGATGACATGATTGACAGACCTCAATGATTTGCCAGAGATGGCCTGCATCTGTCACCCCGGGGCTTCCAGATACTGGCCACGGCTCTTGCCACCCCTATAGTGCCTTTTTTAGGTGGTGTTCCAAAGAACAAATTATCACCGTAACAGCTACAAACAAATGCAGTCTGAGGGTCATGCTGCTCAACACTAGAAGTCTAAATCTTAAAATGCACTCACTCAAAGCACTCCTTAAAATGCTTTGAGCGAGTGCATTTGTGCCGTAACAGAGACCTAGTTCAAGGCAGCAGAAAGCACCCCTGCACTTCCAGGCTATAACTCATTCCACACCTTTCAGCCCCAGAACTTGGACCGAAGCTCCAAAGGTGGTGATGTTTCCATATTCATAAAAGATGCACACACCTCCAGACTGGTAGCCCAACATAATGCATCTGAGATACTTCAGGTACAGCTAACATTGGGTAAGACAGCGATTCAGCTTGTAGCCTGCTAAACGTCCCCAACCATGTCCCAAGACTCACACTCCATGTTCCTAAGCACCCTGGAGAATATTAGGGTCCAACCTAATACTCTCATACTGGGCGACTTCAACTACCCCTCCATTAACTGGGAAAACTACTCATGTACCAATACACTTGCACAACGTTTCCTGGAATTCATTAATTCCAATGCCCTGGACCAGCTTGTTCTTACCCCCACTAGAGGTAGCAACATCCTTGACCTGGTCATTACTAACATGGGTGACCATTGCTCTACACCAATAGTCAACTCCTCCCTGATAAGATCGGACCACAAACTAATCACCTTGGAAATCCACATCCCTCCAACCCCCCCCACACCCACAAAGGTAGCCACCATGAAAAACTTCGGCAAAGATAAATTTGGGCTCCTAAAAACAGAGGTGGCTAACTTCACGGCAACCATGAAAATGGAGAATAGTTGCATGACTGCCAAATCATACACCAATGCACTGTATGAACATGTACACAAATTCATGGATCTTGCCATACCCAATAGAACCAAGATGCTCTCCTCCAAAAAAAAAGGAAGCCACTTTGGTGGTTCCCTGCCATAAACAAAACTCTACAACAGAGGGAGGAAACTGATGTGGAATAAGGTGAAGTCTCAAGACTGGAAAAACTCCCTTATCAGCCTCAACAAAAAGTTGAGATCCCTCACCAAATCCTCTAAAGCTAGCTATGAAAACAGAATTCCAGCAGATAGTAAAGACAACCACAAGGCCTTCTATAGTTATGTAAAGAATCTCCTCGGCAATAACCAGATTTGCTATGAGCTACTGCACAACGGTACATCCTATACTGAGCCAACAGATATTGTCAATGTACTGGCTGACAGATTCAGTGCCAACTTTACCCCTCGCCCTCCCCAAAGGACCAGTTACAATACCAGCAGATTGCCAGGCACCCAGTATTACTGCTGCACAGGTTAAAACAGCACTGTCCAAGGCCAAGAATACAGCTTCTATGGGACCTGACAATATCCCTGGCTGTGTTCTACATGAACTACAGAGTGAACTGGCACCTCACCTGTGTGAACTGTGTTCAATCACAGCCTCACCTCAGGTTTTGTCCCTACTGAATGGCACACTGCCACAGTCATCCCGCTCCACAAAGGAGGAGCAACTACAGACCCTGGGAACTATTGTCCCATTAGCCTGAGGAGTCTGATAATCAAAGATATGGAATGCATCATCATACACCTAATAAACAAGGATATAGGGAATCTCCAACTCTGGATCCCACAGAGTTTGGTTTTGTGAAGGGTAGATCATGCCTGCTCAACTTTATCGACTTCTCTGAGTCAATCACCAAAGCTGTGGATGAAGGCAAGGTGGTTCATACAGCCAACCTTGATCTGGCCAAGGCCTTTGATACCATTCCCCACTCAAGAATCTGAGAAAAACTGACTAAGCTACGCATCAACCCCTATATCACTAGGTGGGATGCAAACTGGCTCACAGATAGAACCCACAGTGTGAAAGTAGCTGACTCCAAGTCAGACTGCCGACCAGTCATCTGTGGAGTCCCACAGGGTTCGGTCCTGGGTCCTCTCCTGTTTGGTACCTACTTCTCTGAAGTCCAGGCCAACATGAAGGGACTCTGGCTGACAAAGGTTGCAGATGATTGCAAGTTGGGAGCTATTATTAACTCCCCAAGTGATGTTGACATCCTACAGAAAGGCCTCACTGAGACTAACAACTAGTGTCAGAACCATGGCCTTAAGCTCAATGCCAGAAAATGTGTCATCATCCCCTTTGGGAAAAACACAATTCTCATGAATTACCACATCGATGGTAGTCCACTGAACACAGAAGGCATTATAAGAGATCTGGGATCACAGGTTGATAGCAGCCTCTCTTTTGAGCACCACATTCCCACTGTGGTCAGAAAATCCTTCTGTGTGGCACATCTCATTACTAAGGGGTTTGCATCCAGGAAGAAAGAGGTCATTGTCTCCCTCTACTCTTCTCTCATTAGGCCAATCATCGAGTACAATGCCCCATTTGGCATGTACCTCACTAGACACCTGCAACAACTGGAGAGGCCACAAAAGTACCTCACAAAGAGGATCCTAGGCCTTAAACATTTGTCCTATATGGACAGACAAAAAACTCCAACTATTGTCTGTCTCATATCGCCTACTTAGAGGTGATCTCTGCTTGACCTACAAAGCCATGTCTGACCCAGCTCTGTTAGAAATGCTACATCTAAAGAAATCCCTCCATACCACACTCTGCAGAGACCTCAACCTCATTACCACAATCAACAGAACAAGCTGAAGGGACAGGTTCATAACCCAGAGACTGCCTATGCTATGGAACAGACTTCCCATACAAGTCAAGCAGAGTACCTCACTGGCCCTCTTTAAGAGAAATCTTGATGGGTGGATGGCAAATAGAAAATTCACCCCAGGGATCACTCAAGTGGCTTTATTCGACAGAGGCACTGGGAAATAAGATCAGGTGGCATCATGCCATGGTAATCCTTTGGGCTAGGCTTGTAAAGGCGCTAGTGCCATTAGCCTAGTACACACCTATGAACCTCTGAACCTGTCTGATGCCAAAAAAGCAATTCCTAGAAAATGGAAATCAAAATCTAAACCAACTTTAATTGAAGTACTGAGTGCTGTTAAACTGATAAATGAGCTGGAACTAATATTTTTATATAAATGAAGGCACAAATTACATTGATTCAGTGGGAATAATACTCAAGAGGAGGAGTGAGGTTCAACAGAAGGCAGGAATTGCACAACATATGCAATGTTGGAGTGTATGACAGTTGTTATAAAGAAAAAAATATACAATGTGTAATGTATGAAAAACATTACTATGGTTTGTTTTCTATTATGGTTTGTTTTCTTTCCTGTTAATGGAAGTGTGTCTATGTTTTAAGCGATAATTTAATAAACATGTTTAAAAATATGCAACAGAACCAAAGGTCTAAATAATGGGCATCTGGGAATAGTAATTACTAAATTTGGGATTTTTAATCTGTGAAAAAACGTCAATGAATTCATCTGAAAATCATTTGCTTACAGTGAAAAAATTTGATTTCTCAAGAACACAGTATATTGTCCTCTCCAATATTGCACAACCATCTAGTTCATAGGTTGGTACTAGACTGTCGACCCTAGGGCCTATACAAGCCTAGCCATAACAATTCCTTGGCTATTTCTTCCCACAGTATTTACTTCCCTGTTGGTACATATAAGCTCTGATGGGCTAACAGTCGATCAAAGAGTCCTAAAAAAAGTCTAAAATTGGCATGTCAGCATGCAGAGGTTTCAGCAATGGCCAAGTGCTGACACACTGAAAAAAGAAAGCACGGGAAAAGAGTGACCGTCTTCTCCTTTAACCTTCTTTTTTACAGGGAACAATCCCCCCAACCCCCATCCACAGAACTTATATATACCAACTCTGAGATCACCATACCTTAGAGAAAACAGAATATTCTGACAAAAGGCCATCTTTGACTTTTTATAAGTAAGTCCCTTTAGTCAGCCATTCAGTGTTTTGGGACATTCTCTAGCAGGTCCTAACATTTCATATGGCTATCCCCAGCAACACTATCTGTGTAGAAGCCTATGCAGGAAGAACCAACAAGCTCAAACAAGATCCTCCAAATAAGCAGACAGACCTGGAAATGGACAAAAAAGGTATTTTCTTTGGACATTACTTTAAAAACTTTAAAAAGACTTCTGTCTCTTCATGTAATTTTTCAGGTGGGTGTTAAAACATGTCATGGCAGTTTTTTTTCCCAACATCAAAAATATTATAACATTATTATATTCCTTCGCAACAGTAAATGACATTTATACACTAAATCCTTATTTCCCATTATTTCTTCTTCGTCAAAAATATCCAAAATGGCAGCTTTTCTCCAAAGTGTAAGAGATTCACTTATGATGCATAATCAGATCTTCTCTGTTTCTTGCTAACAGCCATGCTGGGTCATGACTGCACCTGACCCACTGTGTTAGTTCACTTGTTTGATTGTTTGATACCAAGTTAAGAATTACCTAAACCAAAATATAGCAATACATAATTATTCAAGTGCTACATCACTTGAAATATTTTCCTCAGTTATCTATTGAACATTTCCAAAAACACATTAATAAATTAAACTGAACTGAAATCAGTGGGTTTCATATATATATATATATATATATATATATATATATACACACACACACACACACACACACACATAGACATGCACTACATCTCAACCTCCAAACATTAAAAAACATTGCAGTGGCATTTAAAAATCATAGCAGAGGGTCATAAAGAGAATCATTTCCTTACTTTACCACAACAGAAGGTATTTGTATACTAAACCCTATATATTTAGTGCATGTAAATCTTTGTATAGCCTAAGTTTATATATTTAAGTAAGCATGTACCCATAAACAAGCATGACTTTATGAGGAACATCATAGATCTATGAGGTTCTAAAACATTGATTCTAAATGATGTTCACTGTTGATGTGACACCCCAACCCTATGTCTAAAAAGTTCAGAAAAAGGAGGTATGGATGGATGAATGGATCATAGTTCTAGAAAGAGCAAGTTAATCTGAGGGCCAAAATCACAGCACTCTGCATAAATCATAGCAGCTAAGAGGTGTTTCATACATGAGCTCACAGACACACAAATACACTCATGCATGCATGCATGCACAGACACATACATACAGACATGTATATACACACACACACACACACACACACACACACACAAATACACGCATGCATGCATGCATGTACAGACACATACGTACAGACATGTATACACACACGCGTACACACACACACACGCGCACACACACACACACGCGCACACACAAACACACACATAGCAGTTTATCAAGCCAGGAGTATCTTTGTAAATTTCATATCTGATGCTGACAGTAGTTCTTGTTTTTAGCAGAATTGCTCTCTATATTTCATTTTTTTAAATCCATCACCATTTATGAAACATTTATATTTCTTACCGAAGGCTGCAGAATAATATGTGAAGAAATACTTATCTAGCAAATCATGAATTATGGTGCCTAGCAGTAAACAGAACATTTAATCTGGCTTATTTGTTATGTCTTACTGTTCACTTCAGAGGTCTATTACAAAATAAATCTATGCCCTGAAATGAAATGTGTTTACAATAAAGCTGGTATAAGCTATGTAAACAAAATGAGGAGAAAATTGGGTTTCATTTGTCAAGTGAATGATCCCATTATTTTGAGCTGACATAACAGCGGCTACACCTGATACATGGAGCTATTGTTAGCTCACTGCTTGCACCAAAAGTATGATCTCAAGTTTTATAAGTAGTTGTTTAGGATTTCCAGCTGCATTAAATGCCTCTGTCTATTTTAGATCAAGCCCTTTAAAAGCTTGTTCTTTCTCCTTTTCTTTCATTTTATATTAGTTTTTAGTAATTTCCACCTCTGAAAATCTTAGAATGTATAAATGTAACTACTGTTTTTGTGTAAATAGAAATAGAAATGTAACTACTCTGTGTTTAACTGAAACTTAGTGTAATGCAATGTAAGCAAATGGAGCTTTTCTCCCCGGGCCTCTATATATATATCGGACTTTCCTGGCAAACAAAGACAAATAAATTAATTTCCTTCTTCTGCAAATTAAGCTTTTCGTAATGTTACATGCAACATTACCATTCAGATATCCTCAGCAACAGGAAAACACAACTTCAAAAATTAAAAGAATCTCAGCACTAAGTGTAACAATCTCTGAATTTCAAGAAATATGTTGAATCAACAAAAGGCTATACATTTTACCAATCTGGTGGCAAACAAGGAAAAAGCCGCAAGTACAGCCCAGCCAACTTGAGCCTGATTAGTGGCTCAAGTGACTGACTGAGACGTAGGGAGAGAAAGGAGTGTGCCCATCCAGGGGAAAGAGGGATGGAAGGTGGTTGCGTAGGCATTCCCCGTGACTTTTCTGGCAAAAGCTGGGAATAGGGCAAGGCAGGGCATAGTCTAAGGTGGAATTAGGGTGAGAACAGGGCTCAGCTTCTGTGGAGGATAGGCCAGATGTCACACATTCTCATTGCAAGCCTGCCCCTCAAAAATAACTTTACAACTGGAGGGAGGGTGGAGAAACCAGGACAGGCCTTAAAACAGAATACCCCACAGGCATTAGATAACACTGCCTCCTAAACACCATTAGGTTCCATGTTGGCGCTGATCATAATTCAATATATGTTTGGGAGTGAAAAAATGGAGTGAACAGATGAACCCATTGAAGGACAAGTGGCAATGGGGATAGCTGTCAAAGTGAAACAGGGGAGCATGCATAAAACAAAGGCTACACATTTTAATGTCATGAATACAAATAGGTGCTTGTGAAATTCCAAGGACAATGCTTGAGACTCTCACAACAGCAGAACTACAGGCGTGAATAAGGGCTATATATAACTATAACTATATATATATATATATATATATATATATATATATATATACATATATACAGAGTCTGAGGCTGAAATGTCTTGAAATATTACCCTACTCTGACATTCAGTTATCTCAAAATTAGTAAGTAGTAGGGATGTGAGAGGGATACAATGTTACTAAGTAGTACAGGTGTGAAAGGGATACAAAGTTACTAAATAGTAGGGGCATGAGAAGGATACAAAAGCACTTGGAAGGCATAGCAGCAAGTTCTAAATTTGTTTTTTTTTTATTCACAGTATTATTTACAAAGTATCAGGATTCAGAATATAATTTCGTGCAGGTCTGATAGGCAGACAGGAAAAATTGTAGCCAAGGCCTGTGCTCATGCATACAATCTTTATCATCAGTAAGTGGTTTGATGTCTACTTCGTTATTTCACTTAAACTTTGCCTTTGTTTTTTTTTTTTTAATGCGATTGACAATTTTCAGAGGTTTCCCAGGAGCATTGTTTAAGTGACATAATCTGATCATAATAACACTGTGGGGAAAGGTTAACTGATGGACTCAAACTCAAGACTACCAGGCAATGCTTGTTTGTAGCTCATACTCATAATCCTCTGGGTTAGTCAGTCTAACCTTGTGTAGTGTGCATCTCCAGTTGTTTTTATTTTAAAAAAAGTATCAGCTAAGCAAACAAGCCAGAACAAAGGAGATGAGACACATGCATCAGGACACTGAGATTCCACAGACCACTGTGAAAGATTTAGTCTTGAAAACCTTCTGCTTTTATATAGTTCTCACTTCCTTGTTTGGAGGCATTTACTGCAGTAAATTACAGTTAAAAATAATAATTTAGACATGTAAAAAATGCAGTCTAGGTAGCTAGTGCCTGATGGGAACAGTGTGGTGAAAACAACTGTCTTGGATGAAATCTGAATTATGCTATTTGGTGTACGTTTAGAGGAGATATTTCTAGCAGATTTTATACACATGAAAAGACAAAACTTTCATGTACGTCCTCTAACAAGCATAATACAGCTGGATAACTATAGTTCGAGGCAAGGACATACTTTTCTCAAGAGGTGAAGTAAAGAAACTGTGGATAATAGATACTGCAGCTCTTGGTTCGGTACTGAAACATTCTGTGAACATGCATATCAAAAGTGTGAAATAATGCTCCTTGCCAGGGTGGTACGTTCTGGGAAAAGAATGAACTAGTAGGTGGACTGATATGTGGTGGACTCATAACAAACTAAGAAAATTTAAAATTAATGGTCAAGACACTGTCTACATAGACAATTATACAAGCCAGCTCATGTGTGAAACTCTCTAGCTGTGGAAGCCATCATGCAGAAACAGAACAGCTAAACTTAATACCTTCCACAACTAAAACTACAGCTGCATGTCTTGGCTTGGGAAAAAAAATGTAAAGTACATTTCTGCAGTACCAACAAGTCCCAGAGCAGGGCTAATCTGCAAATAAGATGTTATAAACCTAAGGAGGTTTCCCAGCGACAACACTATAGAATGCGTCTGGGAAGTGACACTATAGAATGTCTCTGGCCAGATATCTGATGCTTTTAGAACTCTATATGGGGTTGCTTTATCTTCTTTTAAGGTGAAGCTATCCTGGAGTTCTTTACATTTACAGTAGGAATACTAAAGGTTTTACCTTACCATAAGGGGGTAAAAAAGGCATTTATAACTGAATGCTGTTTGTTGCACAGAGAAAACATACATGTTTAAGCAGTCAGTACATTATAGTCATCAGGAGAACTAAGGAAGGTTCAAAATGGCAGTACTTTAAACTAAAGACTGAAAGAGAAGCAAGAGTTTCAAAATGGTAATGTACAAAACCAAGAAAAGTATCCGACTCCTCTATATAAAGCCTATTTGTGTCTCAGAATGTGTCATTTTACAAGAACTGACAGCTATTATCAGAGTATAAATTAGCACTACAACATCTCCTTATGTATGGCTATACCTTTAGAGGGATCCTGAGAAACTGAACATTCCATCCACTAACACTTGCTGCTGTGGTATGAACTAGATCTAATATAGGGATCTAAATCTTCATCCTGACATTTTTAAGAATAATCTAAAGTAGAAGTAGATGACATGAAACACGGACATAAATCAGAAATGAGAAAAATATTTCACCAGTAACTTACAGGCCTTATGCATTAACTATTTACAACAAGCTGGAGCACAAGCTTGAACTGGGCAACTAATGAAGATACCTGTGATACCTGTTCCAAAATGTAGATGTTATCAGTCATGTGCTATGAATGTTATCATTTGATACTGCATTACACAATTGTCTTCACCACATATGATCAAATCCCAGATGATCAGGTTCAAACTGCTTCAATGCAACTGGACAAATTTATTTTTCCCTTTAGGTCATAGCAATGATTTTTAAGCACTGAAGGATTACTGTTTGTTCAAGATTGTTGTACATTAATTTCCCCTTTGCCTACAGCACTTTGAAAGAGGAAATACCAAATATAAGTTAAGGGATGCGGGGCTTGCCCCCTGTAAAACATGCAGAGATTACTTATTTCAAACCCGATACTCTGTGTGGGTTTCCTATACATTTATCTAAGTTCTTTGAGTAGTTGTGATCAAACACTCCTACTTTTACTCTATTTTTTAACTTCTTTCCCTTACTACACACTACTTTTCTTCCATCAAAAATAAAAGAACAGTAATTTCTATATAGCAATGGTTCCCTTGTTAGGCTCTAAGCAAGCCAAACAATGACTTGTCATAGGAAAAAATTTGTACTGACATTCTATCATGGATAAAACACTTTCTGGTAGAACTCTCTACTACCCTGACCTTGAGTAGCATCTTACCCTCACCAAGAATGATGCCACAATATGAAGACAAGATGATCAATTTCAACAATTGGCTTAAGTACTGGTGTCATTCAAAGGGGATCCAATGCCTGTCAGCTTGGGATGATATGCTCGACAAGCCACGATGCTTCGCTAGGGACGGCTTGCACCTGTCACCCCTGGGCTTTCGGATATTGGCAAAGGTTCTTGCTACCCCCATAGTGCCTTTTTTAGGCAAGGCTCAAAAGACAAACCCACCTCCATAGGTATCACAAGGGATAAGAAACTAAGAGTAATGCTACTCAACGCCAGAAGTCTAAACCTCAAGATGCACTTTTCGAAACTCTCCTTAGCATGGAGAACATCGATATGTGTGCACTAATATAAACCTGGTTCAGGGCTCGAGAGCACCCCAGCACTACCAGGTTATACCTCATACCATGCTTTTCGGCCCCAAAACTTGGACCAAACCACAAAAGGAGGGAGTATCGATATTCATCAAAGATACCCACACCTCCAGGTTGGTGGCAAAGCACGAAGCATCAGAGACTATCCATGTGTAACTAACAGTGGGTAAAACTGCCTTCCAGTTTATAGCCTGCTACAGACCACCCTCCCAAACCCAGGAACCCCACTCGGCCTTCCTGAGAACACTGGAAAATATGAAGGTCTCTCCAAACACCATTATATTGGGCGACTTCAACTACCCAAACATAGACTGGGAGCATTACGCTAGCTCCAACACCCTAGCCCAAAGGTTCCTAGAATTTATAAACTCAAATGCTATGGAACAACTTGTTACCACTCCCACAAGAGGGGAAAACATACTGGACCTGATCATCACCAACATGGGGACTCTATGCTCCAGACCAGAACTGTATCCCTCACTGGTAAGATCAGACCATAAACTAATCTCACTGGATATTCACATACTGACCCCACCCCCTGCCCAGAAAACCACAGTGAAAAACTTCTCTAAAGCAAATTTCACACTCCTCAAAACCGAGGTGGAATCCTTCAAAGCCCCCAGGCCTGTGGAAAATATGGCCAAGACCGCAGAATCCTTTATAAATGCATTCTATGAACACCTTCAGGAATGCATGGATCATGCAATCCCTAATAAAACCAAGACCCAATCCTCCAAAGGCAGACGTCCTGTCTGGTGGACCCCAGCCATAAACAAACTATACAATAGAAGGAGGAAGCTACTAAATGATAGAGCAAAATCCCAAAAAGGGAAGGCATCACTGATCAGTATTAGCAAAAAACTATGGGCACTAAGGATAATCACAAGGCTTTCTTTAGTTATGTTAGGAACCTGGGTGGTAATTCCCAGATATGCTCAGAATTAGTCCAAAATGACAAAAAATACACTGAACCCACAGACATTGCCAACATCCTAGCTGACAGGTTCAGCGCAAACTTCTCCCCCCCCTCCCCACCAAAAGGGCAAATATCTATCCCAGCAGAGTGCTGCCCCCCTGACATCTCAGATGCTCAGGTAAGAGCCGCCCTCTCCAAAGCAAAAACACAGCATCAATGGGACCAGATGGTGTCCCGGGCTCGTCCTACATGAACTCCAAGAAGAGCTAAACCCAAACATAAAACTACTGTTCAATCTCAGCCTTACTACAGGATATGTGCCCAAAGAGTGGCGTACAGCAACAGTGGTCCCTCTTCATAAAGGTGGTGCCTCAACGGATCCTGGAAACTATCGCCCCATAAGCCTGACTAGCTTGGTCTGCAAAGCTATGGAAAGGATCATCATGGACCTCATAAATAAAGATATTGGGGACCTACAGACACTGGATCCTACCCAGTTCGGCTTTGTTAAGGGCAGATCCTGCCTCTTAAACCTGGTTGATTTCTTTGAAACAGTCAGCAAGGCCATTGACGAGGGAAGGTGGTCCACACAGCCTACCTGGACCTCGCAAAAGCCTTCGATACAATACCCACTCGGGCATTATAGATAAGCTCACCAGCTTAAATATAAACCCCTATGTCACTAGATGGATTGCAAACTGGCTCAAGGACAGAACCCACATGGTTAGAATTGCTGGAG
Organism: Protopterus annectens; assembly: GCF_019279795.1. Lineage (NCBI taxonomy): Eukaryota > Metazoa > Chordata > Ceratodontiformes > Protopteridae > Protopterus > Protopterus annectens. The sequence goes on from NC_056745.1 coordinate 1,428,228,456, forward strand.
CCATGTCAGACTCCAAACCAGTTACAAGTGGTGTCCCACAAGGCTCAGTCCTGGGACCTCTCTTGTTCGGTATATATTTCTCGGAGGTACAGGCCAACACGGAAGGACTGTGGCTGACCAAGTTCGCAGACGACTGCAAACTGGGCGCCATAATCGACTCTCGAGCCGACACAAGCATCCTCCAAAAGGGCCTCTTAGAAACAGACAACTGGTGCCAGAGCCATGGCCTCAAGCTAAATGCCAAAAAGTGTATAGTCATCCCCTTTGGCAAAAACAAAGTGCCCACAAATTACCACATAGGTGGTAATCCATTAAGTACAGAAGAAGTAATTAGGGACCTGGGGACCCAAGTTGATAGCAATCTCTCATTTGACAACCACGTGGCCAAAGTGGTTAGAAAAACATTTTATATAGCCCACCTAATCATGAAGGGATTCACATCTAGATCAGGGAGGTCATCATGCCTCTTTACTCATCCCTCATCAGGCCCATAATTGAGTACAATGCCCCTTTTGGGATGTACCTTACCAGACACCTGCAGCAACTGGAAAGACCCCAAAAGTACCTCACCAAGAGGATCAAAGGGCTCAAACAGATGCCATATGCTGCCCGGTTAAAGAAACTCCAGCTCTACTCAGTGGCATACCGCCTGTTCAGAGGCGATCTGTGCCTGACGTATAAAGCCATGTCCAACCCAGAATTAATGGACATCCTGCACCTCAGAAAATCCAAATCCCATCGAGCTCTGGCTCGAGACTTGAACCTAAGCACTGAAATAAATAGGACATGCTGGAGGGACAGATTCATAACCCAGAGGCTCCCTTCACTCTGGAATAAAATCCCAGTCCAGGTTAGGCAGAGTCCCTCATTGACTCTCTTCAAGAGAAATCTTGATGAGTGGATGGGAGATTGTAGGTTTACCCCGGGTATCACTTCTGTGTCACTGTTAGACAGAGGCACAGTATACTAACCTCGAAAAAGGGCATAGCAAAATAAATTTAAAATGGGTGGCGAAAGCCAAACACATTCTGGCTAGGCTTATAAATGCCCTAGGGCAGATAGCCTAGTATGAACCTATGAACATATGAACCTATGAACCTACAATGTTGGCTTCTGAAAATAATTATTTGACTCCTTGTTAAAGATTTAAAATTTATTTATGCATTTGCTTTTGTTTAATAGGAAAGTATGTCTTGGAACTGAAAAGCCTATTTTCAGTGGAGGCCTGAGAAAAAATGTTGCAAAGACAAGGACAGAAATTAATTCAAAAGAAAAACAGTCAGACATTATTTACAATGTATTTAACAACAAACAGTCAACAAACATTATTTACAAAGCATATCAGATTAAGGAAATATGTGCTTTCAAGATATTGTGAACAAAATCAGAAATACCACATTAATACAGTTGTATAGTATCCACAGTAGACAGATTTAGGATTGTATAAGATAGGCTACTTCACCCTACACAAAAATAACAGTTGCTTAAGCACACAGAACTGTTATGTTTGAGTAATATTTGATTGTAATGTAAAACTGTTCTATAAAGGGTTCCCATTGGCATTTCATAGGATCACAGCTACACTGCAAGTACAAATATGGTGAATATACTCTGAGTCAAAGAACATGGGAGTTCAAACTATTCCCTTTGGTTCATGGTACATTAATCTTGGAATTACTTTAAGTATCACAGCTGCATTAACATATTAACATATTCATCTGTGAGGACTTTAAGAAGCCCAGTCTTTCATTCTCATGGTAGGTTTTCAGTCCTTATTTTATATATGAATAACCCAAAGGCAGGCAGAACAAAGATATGTTGGGGCATTTACTTGTTACTCCTATCCACGAAGGACATGGGGGCTAAACCACTGATGAATTTTCAGTTTTCCATTCATTCAAATTACATTTATTTTAAGTGGAATGGAAAACAGTTCCACAGATGTATTATTCTCTGTGACACATACCTATCCCTCCAACATGTTCTGTTTATGTTACAAAAGAGACTGTGATCCCTTGAGCAGGTGTTCACACTTCACTTGTACTTACAAATGTGTAGTAAGTCTGACAAAATAGTGTCTCTTGAGGTTCTGTGTGCGAAGCAGAGATTACTTCTTAGTAACCTGTTAAACAAACAGAACAGAAACAAGGCTTTGAGATAGTCTGCATAGTTTTATGATTTAGGCTCTTGTTTTTTTTTTTTTTTGTTAGTGAGAAAGCATTGACAGATGTTTGGGTAAGTACATACTGAAAGGGGTATTATAATTCAATGATTGGCTTAATAAAAGATGAGCACAGTGGAATGATTACATCCCTGGACCTGGATATCATACCTTTAGATATAAGTTGTGCAATGAAAAAGGACTTCCTTACAATAGTGGATACTCTGGGATCAAAGGTCATTTCATTACTGACCTCTGACCTAGGTTACTAGATCCCTGACTACTGGATCATCTTTCATGGGTGTACCATCATGTGATAGTTACAAGGGAAGTCATGCTTGCTGAAGGATACTATTATACATTTCTTAATATGGGCTCTGCAGAACTGCAGCAGTTAGCATTGTCGCTTCACAGCAAGAGGTCCTCCAATTTGATTCTTGGCTGGGGTGCTTTCTGTGCGGTGTCTACATATCCTCCTGTTTTTGTTGGTTTTCTCCCGCATTTCAAAGACATGCATCTGAAGCATTTCTCCCCGGGCCCCCACTGAAAATGGGTTCTATCCCAGTTGGACTTTCCCGGTAAACAAATATTAAATAAATAAATAAAAAAATGTGTTTTACTCCATGGTTTTGACACCGGCTATTTTTTGGGAAAGGCCCTCTTGGAGGCTCTCAGTGTTCTCTATTGCACTTATGATGACATTAAACTTACAATTATTTGCAAACTTGGTCAGCCATAAACTCTTACCATTTGCTTTGACCTACATGAAGTAAATGCCAAGGAGGTGTGGGTTAAGGACTGAACCCTGTGGTACACTGCTAGTAACAGTTCTTTTGGTGGAGATAGTACCACTCACTTTAATTACCTGGATCCTATTTGTGAGACAAATTGTTATCCAAATAGTTACAAAGAAATTTACATTTAGGTGGGAGACTTTATCTATGATACACGAGAGTGGGATGGTATCATATGCCTTTGTGATGTTTAGACATGTGGTATATACTGACTTTCCCCCATCCATAACTTTGGCAACCTTCTCAAAGAAGTCAACCAGGCTGAAAAGGCAGGATCTACCCTTGACAAATCTGAACTGTATTGGGTTTGTAGGTTACCTATATCCTTATTTATTAGTTTCATAATGATCCTTTCCATAGCTTTACAGATATGGTTGGTTAGGTTTATGGATTTATAATTGCATGGGTTTATTGATACTCCACTTTTGTGAAAGGGGATGACTGTTGCTGTCCTTCATTCATTTGACAGAGGCCGGTTTGGAGACTGCTAATGAATAGCCTCTACAGGGGGCCTGCCAAGTGCTGTATCAGGCTTTTTAGTAGGCAGACCAGTATGGTATCCAGCTCGAACAAAAGTGTTTTTGGCCTTAGACAGTGCCTTGTGGACTTGTTCTTGAGACATTTGACTGTGAGGTGTGGATGTGGGGATATAATCTGGGAATATAGGAGGGGAGATTTCCTCTAGTAGACTGGCAATGTCTCCTGGGTTTGAATAAATCATATAATTTACTATTAGCTCTGAGTAATGCTGAGCATCCTGTGTTTCTGAGGTTTCTAACACATCTAAAGAAAGCTTTGGGGTTATCCTTCAATTGAGGGGCTATTTTACCTCATACCTAGCTTTGGTTGATTTGACCCAGGGTTTGGAGTTCCCCATTTAATTTAGCAAGAGCATTTTTGGATTCTACGAAGTTACACTTATTTTTGCATGCAATGCATTTTCTTCTTTTATAACAGAACCTGTTTATATCTGAGTTCCACCAGAGGAGTTTATTTTTAAATTTGGCATTATATTTACTTTGGAGGGGACAGATGTCTCTATGTTGTTATTTGCATGTGAATAGAATTTGATGGTAAAGGACTGAGCATAAACAGTGGGGTCATCAAGTTGGATAATGACTTTAAGTGTAGCCATGTCATCACTCAGTTTTACCAGATTATCCTTAACACAATCCTTAAACAGCAAAGTATTGGAAGACGTTTCAGGCTTCAGTCTTATAGTGAATGTGACTGATTTGATTTGAGAAAGTTACAGTAGGTAGGGAGTAAAGCTGGTCCATATTGGAAAGGACAAAGTACAGGATTTTATCTTGCCCCAGTGAAGTGCAGACTAACTGATCTAGAGAGTTTGTATTAATAAAATCCAGGAATTTCTTGGTATACATGTTTGAGGATGTATAAGTCTCCTAGTTGATGGAGGGGTAGTTGAAGTCTTTTATTAAAGATTTTAAACCATTAAAAATGTTGAAATATCCATCCAGCATTTAACACGTGTTTCTGGTGTGTGTGCGTGTGTGTGTGTGTGTGTGTGTGTGTGTGTGTGTGTGTGTGTGTGTGTGTGTGTGTGTGTGTGTGTGAAAGCTAACCAGAGTCCTTCAATAAAACAAGACATATCCAGAATCCTGAGAATCCAAGTGTCAAAAATGACACAAGACTGATAAATTTATTAAAAATAATTCCACCTCAAAGTTAATGAAATAGTTCAAAGGCACAAACTTGACTTTGGTGTAAGTTCACTGAATTTCTGACTAAGTACATGGTTGAGTTAAGAAAATCTGTTCAGAACTAATTATGGAGAGGTGTCATAGCAACTGCTGAAAGATAAGATTGCATGCAGAATAAATGATGATCCTTTACAAAGAAAGTTGGTTGAAGAACTCCATAAATGTTCCTTTGGTAGTGAAAACAGAAAACTACATTTTAGAAAATTTACAGGTAAGACAAAATACTGGGGCATGTAATACACTTTAAGAAAGGAAAAGTGAAAGGTGCGTATCCAAGAAAAAGAAAAGCATCAAAGCAAAGCAATGCACACTACAGCTATCCCAGGAAGTACTACAGAGTTTGAGACTGTAAATTTAAGTCAGGAATACGCCATGCCTGTTGTAGAAATGGACACATAGAGACAGCCTGTAAAATGTAAAAATAAACATTTTAAAAAATAATCGGCAGGATTCACGAAGGCTTGCACGGAGTCTAAGAGTAGTGTAAGACTCCATGCAGCCTTCGCAATCCAGGAACAGCCCAAAGTCTGTGTAAGAGACCAGCTAAAACGTCTCTTACACGGAGTGGGCGTGGATAAGCTAATCACCTCACTTGCAGCCGAATAGCATGCAAATGAGGTTGATTAGCAATCCAGGAAGCCCAAAACAGCCCGTGTAAGAGCCGTTTTAGCTGCAGAAATGTACTCAGTTGACAACTGAGTACGTTTCTGCAAAAACCACAATGGAGCCATGTCAGCTCCAAATAAAGGGTGCATATGTGTCAGGCAGCATGCCAATGGCCAAATATGTGGCCATTGGCAAGATAACCTGATGCAAAAGTAATAAAAATATATATATAAGCACAGCCCCGCGCAAATGGGCTGCGCTGTATAAAACATAAAAATGAATGTTATAAACCCACAAATGTGGGTTTTATGCAATACATGGATTTACAATGCAGGGACCAGCAGACCAAAAACATGGCCACCGTTTAGTGGTTGCTAAGGGGGGAAGCTGAGTCTAAGAGATGTAACTAAGCATTAGTAGGCAATCTGATGCAAATGAGTGTTAGGATACTGAATTCCACTGTCACACAGAAAATGAGCACATTCTGAGTAGTGTAAGAGTTACAGAAGGGGAGGAACAGAGTAGGAGATAGGTGACATCACAGGGGGGAATGGCAGAAAGAAATGCAGTTCATTGGAGGTGAAAGTTACATGACAGATGTCAGACACATATCATGGAAAGAGGAGTGCCACAACATAAGCATGGGAAAGTCAAGAAATGGAAGGTGTACACTGTTGTCTACACCAAAGTTTCTTGCTGGGCGTGCATGCGCACGTGTGGGTGCCATGAGGCGCGTGTAAGACAGTGTGCACATGTTTAAGGCAGACTGAGCATGTGGGAGCGTGTTGGTAGATGTTTAACACTGTTTGCGTGGGTGTGCACGCGTTTTAACCCGAATAAGCAGATTCTGAACCGTGTAAGCATGTGTGAGCATGTGTAAGCCACCGTGAGCGTGTTTCTGCTGGTATACACGCTGCTCCCCCCCCTGAGGAAACAGAAAGGAAAAAGGAAGCAACAGAATTAGTAGGAAGCTAGCAGGGAATACTGCTGGAGCTAGCAGATGAAAACAATTAGAAGCAGGCAATTACACAGGCAGAATAGTAGCTCAGCCAAGCACTTAAAACTCTGCAAACAGCAGTGCAGGATGTATCTCTCAAGAGACACTGCAAGACAGGAGTAAGCTATTAGAAGTGAAAACTGAAAAAGCTGAACTCAGAGCAGAAATGCTTGGGGCTGCCATAGCTGTCATAAGGAGACATAGGCGACTTGCTGAGGGTAGTGACAATGCAGATGGTGCCAGACAACCCACAGTGAGGAGACGGAGAAGAGTGTACAGGCCCAGGATCACCTACCACGGGTTACATGAGCTGGAGATAGTAGAGCGCTATAGAGTGGACAGAGACCTCCTGCAGCAAATAGTCGAGCTGTGCAGGCCACGCCTCACACACAGAACCAACAGAGGGGAACCCATCCCAGTGGAAACCAAGGTATATGTTGGCCTAAGAATACTAGCAACAGGTACCTTCCAGAGACCAACTGGTGATATGATGGGGATATCACAGGCATCAGCCTCCAGGGTACTGCACCAGTTCCTGGATGCCATGTCAGCACATGTCGGTGATTATGTATATTTCCCCAATGCCTGTGAGGTATTGGCCAGCAATATGCATCTCTTCCAGCAAACAGCAGAATACCCTGAGGTAGTGGGTGCAATAGACTGCACGCACATACGCATCAAAGCACCAGCCGGTGAGTGGGGTAGGGCCTACATTAACCGCAAGGGCTTCCCATCCATCAACTGCCAGGTCGTGTGTGATGCCCAGGGCATAATAATGAATGTGTGTGCTGGCTGCCCTGGGAGCTACCATGATTCCCACATCTGGCATTTGACGCAGCTGTACCAGACATTTGCCAGTGGGGACATCCCACACGGACACCTAGTGGGGGATGCAGGTTATGCACTGGAGCCGTGGCTGATGACACCCATCAGAAACGCACACACACCTGAGCAGGAACGCCATAATGAGGCACACGCACAAACACGTAATGTAATAGAGCGTGTGTTTGGGCTGCTCAAGTCATGGTTCCGGTGTCTGGACACATCTGGTGGAGCCTTGCAGTACACACCAATTACATGTACCCAAATTGTCATGGTATGTGCTATGCAACATAATATGATCTTGCGAAAACAGCTGCAGCAGGACCAGCATAGGGCTGGGCCAAACAGCCCCCCACCATTGCCAAGGCCATCACAGGCAGAGCATGACTCAGAGGAGGAACAACCTGTGCCTGCCCCAGTAGGCAGAAGGAGGCGTGCCCAGTATGCCCTGGCCCTGGCAAAGAGGCAACGCATAGCACATACACTGGCTCAGTAGGAACCCTGGGAATGATACCCCCTCTGACTCACTCAAATAATAACAGGGATGCCTAAAATGACATGACCTGCTCACAAACATGTACAGGGAGTGTAATATGTGCATCCGACAGAGGCAGCCCTGCAGCACCACCTGAGGCATGAATGCCATGTGTTAAGTAATGTAACACCATGTACTATATGCACACCTGAGGACCCTGACTAACATCCTATCCTCACCAAGCATCATGCCACAATATGACAATGAGATGATCAAGTGCAATAATTGGCTGAAGTATTGCAGTTAGTCAAAGGGATCCAATGTGTGCCAGCCTGGGATGACATGCTGAGCATGACATGATGCTCCACCTGCTAGGACTGGCATGCACCTATCAGTGCAGGCCGTATGGATACTGGCAAAGGCTGTTATTACCCACAGCGTGCCCTGAATAGGTAAGGCTCAAAACACAAACCTACCTCCATAGGTATCAGAAGGGATAAGAACCTAGATGTAATGCTACCCAATGCCAGAAGTCGAAACAGCAAGATGCATGCAGTCTAAACTCACCCAGTATGGAGAATGTTGATATCTGTGCTGTAACAGAAAACTAGTTCAAGGCTCACAACAGCACCCTAACACTACCAGGTTACACCTCATACTGTGCTGTACAGCCTCAAAACATGGAACAAGCTACAAAAGGAGGGTGACTAGCAATAATTGTCAAGGATAACCATACCCCCATGTTGGTACCACAACAAGAAGCAGCATGGACTAGCCATGGTCAAGTAACAGTGGCTAAAACTGCCCCCCAGTTTATAGCCTGCTACAGACTACCATCCCAACACCAGGAACTGCACCTGGCCTATGCTGGAATACATGAATATATCAAGTCCTCCAAACCACATTATATTGGGTGACTGAAAATACCCAGACATAGACTGGGAGCATTATACTAGCCCCAACACTGTAGGACAAAAGTTCATAGAATCCATAAACCAAAATGCCCAGGAACAATGTACCACTCCCACAAGAGGGGTAAGCATACTGGATGTGATAATCAGCAACATGGGTACTGGATGGCAAGACAAGAAGTGTATTGCTCACTGGTAAAACCAGACCATAGAGTAATCACACTGGATATACAAATCCTGACCACAGTCCCTGGCCAGAAAACCACAGTGAAAAACATGTGTAAAGCAATATTTGCACTCCTCCAAACTGATGTGGAATCCATTAAAGGTCCTGTGCAGGTGCAAAATATGGGCCACACCTCAGAACCTGTAATACAGCCATTCCATGAACACTGCCAAGAATGCTTGGATTATGCAATCCTAAATTAAAACAAGACACAATGCCATACACGCAGGCATCTGGCATGGTGGACACCAGCCATAACCAAACCATGCAAGAGAATGAGGAAGCTACTACATGACAGAGCAAACATAAAAAATGAAGTAATCACTGATCAGTAGTATGGCAATAAAATATGTCCACACATACAATCCACTAAGGCCAGCCACAACAAGTTGAATCTGTGAATCTTGAGGCAATGTTACACCTGCCCCAAGTACACAGACAACCCCCAACCCCCCCCAAGAAATACAAATATATGTGAGATATGCAACCATCTATCCAAACTGGAGGATGAGCTCCCTCAACTCAGTACTCCCAAAACTAGTCAGGAGGAGAAGGTAACCACACACACCACAAACCCAGTCCCACATAGACCTATCACAACTGCAAACCAAAGACATAAACACAGAAAAACATTCCCGGAGGCCCAAATTACAAACACACCACACCAACAGAGGCCTCCAAAGCAGACACCCAATCAAACAACCTCCAAACATAGCACATGCAACACATAGTACACAAAGCTGGTGTGCCAAACAGTCACAGGCCAGAAGGAGAAACAACATGCCTGATACAGTTGTAATAGGTGACTCCATAGCGAGACACACTGCTGTCCCGCACACCAGACTGAACAAGGGAAAGGGTACAGTAAGCTGCCTGTAGGCTGCCACAATGCCACATAACACAAGTATGCAGGTCACCCCAAAGCAAGCAGAAATATGATGCAGTCATAGTCCATGCTGGTGTGAATGACCTGAGATGTACCTCCCCAGACTACATGAAAAGAGACATAGATGAGCTCTCTGATTATGTAGTCCAGGCTGGTATGACACTGACCGTTTGCAGCATCCTACCCTCACCAAGAATGATGCCACAGTACAAACACGGAATGATCAGTTATAACAAGTGGCACAATTACTGGTGTCATTCCAAGGGGATCCAATGTCTGTCTGCTTGGGATGTCATGCTTGACAAGCCACGCAGCTGTTCCAGGGATGGCTTGCACCTGTTACCCTGGGCGTCTGGATATTGGATAAGGCTTTTGCCACCTCCATAGAGCCTTTCGTAGGCAAGGCTGAAAAGACTAACCCACCACCCTACAAAACATAAGTGGAAAGAAACATAAGGGTAATGCTGACCAATGCCAGATGTGTAAACCCCAATATGCATGCTCCCGAGGCCATCCCCAGTATGGAGAACATCGATGTCTGTGCAGTGACAGAAACCTGCTGCAAGCCTCCTGACAGCACACCAGCACTACCAGGTTATACCACATATCATGCGTCATGGCCCCAAAACCTGGAACAAAACATAAAAGGAGGGTGAGTATCCATATTCAGCACAGACACCCATACGTCCAGGTAACTGACAATGCACAAGGCATTGGAGTCCACCCATGTGCAACTAATCGTAGGCAAGACTGCTGTACAGTCTGTAGCATGCTACAGACCACACCCTCACACACAGAAACCCCACCCAGCCATCCTGAAGACACTGGACAGTATGAATGTCCCACCAAATACCAAACAAGGTACTCACAAATTACCACATAAGTGGTAAACCATTATGTATGGAAGGAGAAATCAGGGACCTAGGGACACAAGTGGACAGTAACCTGTTATGTGACACTCACATTGCCAATGTGGCTAGGAAGACTGTCTACATTGGACACCGTATCATGAAAGGATTCACATCTACGTCAACAGAGGTCATTGTGCCCCTATACTGTTCTCTTATCACACCCATAATCTAGTACAATGCCTCATATGGGTTTGTACCTTACCTGACACCTGCAGCAGTTAGAAAGACCTCAAAGGTACCTCACCAACAGGATAAAGGGTCTCAAATATATGTCATATGCTGCCTGGCTGTAGACACCCCAGCTGAATGCAGTCACATACTGCCTACACAGAGGCATTGCATGCCTGTTGTACAAGGCCATGTCCAACACAGGAGTTATGGACATGCTCCACCCCAGAAAACTCAAAGCCATCGGAGCTGTGAGAGTGAGAGATGTCAACCTCAACACATAATGAAATAGGATGTGCTGGAGGGACAGATACATAACCCAGAGGCTCCCCACACCCTGGAACAGAATCCCACTCCATGTTAGGCAGAGCCCCTCACTGACACTCTTCAACAGGAATCTTGCCAAGTGGATGGATGATCGTAGAGTTACACTGGGGGGTCTTCACTGTGTCACGTCCAGACAGAGGCACAGCAAAGCAAATCATAAATGGCCATAATATTCACATAGCAAGGGGTGGCAAAAGCCACACACACTCTGGCTAGGCTAACAAATGCCCTAGGGTGGATAGCCTAGTATGAACCTATGAACCTATGAAGATACAAATTGTACAGGACACTAAGGATAATCCCAAGGCTTCCACAACTGATGGTAGGAACCATGTTGGGAATTCACAGATATGCTCTGAATCACACAAATATCACAAACAACATACCAAACACACACACATATTGCCAACATACATCCTGACAGGTGCAGTGCAACCCCCAGAATGCAAAATATCTATCCCAGCAGACTGCTGGCCCCCTGACATTGCAGATGCTGAGGTAACAGCCAACATCTACAAAGCAAAACACACAGCAGCAATGGTATGAGATGGTGTCCTGGGCTGAGTCCAACATGGACTCCAAGACAAATGGAATGCCAAATCACACTACTGCTCAATGTCAGCCTTACCACAGGATATGTACCCAAAGAGCAGTGTACAACAACAGTGGTCCTTCTCAACAAAGGTGTTGCCTGAATGGATACTGAAAACTACTACCCCAGAATCCTGAGAAGCTCGGTCTGCACAGCTATGGAAAGGATCAGCATGTACCGCAGACATAAAGATATTGGGGACCTACTGACACCGGACCCTACCCAGCGTGGCTTTCTTAAGTGCAGATCCTGCCCCTAAACATGTTTGACTCATTTGAAACAGTCATTAAGGTCATTGATGAGGGCAATGTGGTCCACACAGCATAGCTGGACCTTGCAAAGGCTTCTATACAATACCCTACGTGTTCATTATAGATATGCTCACAAGCTTAAATATAAACCCCTATGTCAGTAGAGGGGTTGCAAACCAGACCAAGGACAGAACAGACATGGTCAGACATGCTGCAGCCATATCAGACTACAAACCAGATATAACTGGCATCCCACAAGGCTTGGTCCTGGGATCTCCCTCGTCTGGTATATATGTCCCATAGGTACAGGCCAACATGGAAGGACTGTGTCTGAACATGTTTGCAGAGGACTACAAACTGCTCACCATATATGACCCTCCAGCTGACACAAGCATCCCACAAAAGGGCCACATAGAAACAGACAACTGGTGCCATAGCCATGTCAGCAAGCTAATTGCAGAAAAGTGTATAGTCAACCTCCGTGGATATACAGTAAGTGCCCACCAATTACCACATAGGTGTTAACCCATTACGTACTTAACATGTAATGAGAGACCTGGGGACACAAGGTGATAGATATCCTGCATTGGACAAACATGTGGCTGTAGTGTTCTCAGAAACATACCATATACCCACCTAATCATGAAGGTTGTCAGATCTAGATAAGGGGAGGTCATTGTGGCTCTGCAGTCATCCTTCATCAGCGTTACAATTGACTACAATAGCCCCTGTGGGATGTACCTCAGCAGACACCTCCATTAACTGTAAAGTCCCCAACAGTACCTCACCAGGAGTATCAAAGAGCTTGCACAGATGCCATGTGTTGCCTGATTAAACAAACTGCAGCTACACACACTGCCATACTGCCCACCCAGAGGCAAGCTGTGCCTGATGTATAAAGCCATGTCCAAGCTGGTATCAATAAACATGCTGCACCTTGTACAATCTGAATGGCAGTGAGCTATGCACATGAGAGACCTGAACCCCAGCACTGACTTACATAGGACAAGCTGTACTGCATGATCCATAACACAGAAGCCACCCCCACCCATGAGTAAACTCCCAGTACAGGCTATCCATAGAGCCACTCATCGATTCTCCTCAAGAGGAATCTTGATGAGTGGATGGGAGATGGTAGCTTTACCCTGGGTATCACTGTTATGTCACAGATAGACAGAGGCACAGTATACTAACCATGACATATGTCATGGCAAACTCCACTTACAATGTGTGTCGAAGGACAAACACACTCTCCGACTAGCATTAGAAATGGCCTAGGGCTCATCGCTAGTGTTTGCAAATGTACACCTATGTTGTGGAATACACTACCAATGTTGGACAAGCCTGGTTTAAGTAGTTCATATCTGAACATAATGCAACATGGTCAGATGTGCACAACTGGCCCCTAACCAGGCTGTTGTGCTCACTATGGAAATGTAAAGCAGTGATAGGACTAAAGCCCAGGATACTGTCCACCACAGTCAAAGTACTGAACCAGTACACTATACAGTACTACAGTGTTAGGTCAGTGTGAAAGGATGTTGACAACTGTATGCAAAGTATCCCATGCAAACCCTGCAGGCACAGTATAATCCCTGTTGTGTTCACACACAAAGCAGTTGGACAGTAACTACACAACATGACACACAACACACAACCATAAACGGGAGATATTTGTTGAAGTTCACACTCATCCACAAATGTGGTGGGCTGCAGAGTTCAAGATATGGAAAGCTCACACTGGGCATGCTCACCCACTTAGGCCAAATCTCAGTTTAGCAGTTGGCCACACATATCTGGTATTTGTATGTGTTATTCCAGGAACCAACCACATTACAGCAATCTGCCCAGTGCACACAGTTAAATGACTACAGAGACATACGTGATATAGTGGATCCCTCCCATATGCAAACATCTTCCACAGATACACAAGTTGTTCATACAAACAGGGAATGCTATGGCAATAAAGATCTGCAAACAGTCTATCAGCAACAAATAATGTGCATTTGACAATTAAACATATGGGTGTAGAGGTCAACACTAGGCTGTTTGCCCTAGGGAATGACAGCTTAGCCAGAGTGTGCTTGGCGTCTGCCTCCCCACAGGATGCACATTCCCCTTTCTAAACACCGATGATGTCAGCACCCTATAAGTACAGCATGAGAAGGGAAACCTCCCAGGAATGCAAATAGCGCGCTCTGCTAATGCGTCCGTCTCAAGTGTCATAACATAGTTAGGTAGGGGTTTGAATCCTGCAAATGCTCAGTGTGGGTGTGTGAGTGGGTTTGGTGTGTGTGGGAGGGAAATATCCCTTTTGGCAACTGGGAAAACACACTACAGGATGCACATTCCCCTTTCTAAACACTGATGATGTCAGCACCCTATAAGTAAAGCAGGAGAAGGAAAACCTCCCAGTAATGCAAATAGCGCACTCCGCTAATGCGTCCGTCTCAAGTGTCATAACATAGTTAGATAGGGGTTTGAATCCTGCAAATGCTGACTGTGTGAGTGGGGTTGGTGTATGTGCAAGTCTGTGTGAGGGAAATGTCCCTTTTGGCAACTGGGAAAACACAATACAGGATGCACATTCCCCTTTCTAAACACTGATGATGTCAGCACCCTATAAGTACAGCAGGAGAAGGGAAACCTCCCAGTAATGCGAATAGCTCGCTCTACTAAGGCGTCTGTCTTGAGTGTCATAACATAGACAGGTAGGGGTTTGAATCCTGCAAATGGCAAGTGTGTGTGTGTGTGTGTGAGTGGGGTTGGTGTGTGTGCAAGTCTGTGTGAAGGAAATGTCCCTTTTGGCAACTGGGAAAACACACTACAGGATGCACATTCCCCTTTCTAAACACTGATGATGTCAGCACTCTATAAGTACAGCAGGAGAAGAGAAACCTCCCAATAATGCGAATAGCGCGCTCTGCGAATGCGTCTGTCTGGAGTGTCATAACATAGTCAAGTAGGGGTTTGAAACCTGTAAATGGCAAGTGTGTGTGTGAGTGGGGTTGGTCTGTGTGAAGGAAATGTCCCTTTTGGCAACTGGGAAAACACACTACAGGATGCACATTCCCCTTTCTAAACACTGATGATGTCAGCAGTACAGCAGGAGAAGGGAAACCTCCCAGTAATGCAAATAGCTCGCTCTGCTAATGCATCTGTCTCGAGTGTCATAACATAGTCAGGTAGGGGTTTGAATCCTGCAAATGGCAAGTGTGAGTGGGGATGGTGTGTGTGCAAGTCTGTGTGAAGGAAATGTCCCTTTTGGCAACTGGGAAAACACACTAAAGGATGCACATTCCCCTTTCTAAACACTGATGATGTCAGCACCCTATAAGTACAGCAGGAGAAGGAAAACCTCCCAGTAATGCGAATAGCTCGCTCTGCTAATGCGTCTGTCTCGAGTGTCATAACATAGTCAGGTAGGGGTTTAAATCCTGCAAATTGT
Organism: Protopterus annectens; assembly: GCF_019279795.1. Taxonomy (NCBI): domain Eukaryota; kingdom Metazoa; phylum Chordata; order Ceratodontiformes; family Protopteridae; genus Protopterus; species Protopterus annectens. Next base: position 1,428,243,755 of record NC_056745.1, read on the forward strand.
GAGTGGGGTTGGTGTGTGTGCAAGTCTGTGTGAAGGAAATGTCCCTTTTGGCAACTGGGAAAACACACTACAGGATGCACATTCCCCTTTCTAAACACTGAGGATGTCAGCACCCTATAAGTACAGCAGGAGAAAGGAAACCTCCCAGTAATGCGAATAGCGCGCTCTGCTAATGCATCTGTTTCAAGTGTCATAACATAGTTAAGTAGGGGTTTGAATCCTGTAAATGCTCAGTGTCTGTGTGAGTGGGGTTGGTGTGTGTGTAAGTCTGTGTGAGGAAAATGTCCCTTTTGGCAACTAGGAGAACAGACTACAGGATGCACATTCCCCTTTCTAAACACTGATGATGTCAGCACCCTACAAGTACAGCAGGAGAAGGTATGTGGCATGGACTATGACTGAGTCATATGTGTCCATGCCTCTGACTGACCTGTATGCTTGTGTTATGTGGTGGACCATAGTGCCCCACGGGCATATCACTGTGACCTTCACCTTGTCCAGCCTGGTGAGCATGACCACACTGTACTGGACAATAAAGGTAGCTAACACAGGTGTGTTGTCTAGCCGTACAGGCTGTGACTGTTTGGCACACAGGATTTGTGTGCTATGTGTGATGTGTTCAGGTATAACGTATGCCTGTGTGCCAGCTGCAGAGGTGTGTGCCGCTCAGGCAGGATGCTATTCTAAGGCTCCACGAATGGCCCAGTGTGTACACGTGCTTGTATTGCTGTCAGTGTAGGTCTACATCAGACTGGTATTGTAGTCACTGTAGTATTGCATGCCACCTGACAGGTTATGCCAGTACTGGGTTCAGAGTGCTTAGTCCCCAGTTTGGCTATGTGGTTCCATCTCATACATGTGTTGTACGTCCATGTGTAGGGGAGAGGGTTGACTGTGTACATGTGGCAGCTGTGACATTGCCACATGACCCACATATTCCACAACTGTACCATAGAGGTGTCTGACAACTGACCTTTGCACATGCTACCATAGTATTGTGATTGCCATGGTGACTAACAGCACATAGGGCCAATGGGGAACAAGGTACATAGGTTCATAGGTTCATAGCTTCATACTAGGCTATCTGCCCTAGGGCATTTAAGAACCTAGCCAGAATGTGTTTGGCTGTCGCCATCCATTGTAAATATATCCTGCCATGCCCTTTTCCGAGGTTAGTATACTGTGCCTCTGTCTAACAGTGACACAGAAGTGATACCCTGGGTAAACTGACAATGTCCCATCCACTCATCAAGATTCCTCTTGAAGAGAGTCAATGAGGGACTCTGCCTAACCTGGACTGGGATTTTATTCCAGAGTGAAGTGAGCCTCTGGGTTATGAATCTGTCCCTCCAGCATGTCCTATTTATTTCAGTTCTGAGGTTCAGGTCTCTCAAGCGTGTAGCCCGATGGGATTTGGATATTCTCAGGTGCAGCATGCCCATTAATTCCGGGTTTGACATGGCATTATACATTAGGCACAGATCGCCTCTGAACAGGCGGTATGCCACTGAGTAGAGATGGGGTTTCTTTAACCGGTCAGCATATGGCATCTGTTTGAGCCCTTTGATCCTCTTGGTGAGGTACTTGTGGGGTCTTTCCAGTTGCTGCAGGTGTCTGGTAAGGTACATCCCAACAGGGGGATTGTACTCAATTATGGGCCTGATGAGGGATGAGTAAAGAGGCATGATGTTCTCCCCTGATGTAGATGTGAATCCCTTCATGATGGGGTGGGCTATATACAATGCCTTTCTAACCACTTTGGCCACGTGGTTGTCAAATGAGAGATTGCTATCAACTTGGGTCCCCAGGTCCCTAATTACTTCTTCTGTACGTAATGGAGTACCACCTATGTGGTACTTTGTGGGCACTTTGTTTTTGCCAAAGGGGATGACTATACACATTTTTGCATTCAGCTGGAGGCCATGGCTCTGGCACAAGTTGTCTGTTTCTATGAGGCCCCTTTGGAAGATGCTTGTGTCGGCTGGAGAGTCAATTATAGGGGCCAGTTTGCAGTCATCTGCATATTTGGTCAGCCACAGTCCTTCCATGTTGGCCTGTACCTCCGATAAATATATACCAAATAAGAGAGGTCCCAGGACTGAGCCTTGTGGGACACCACTTGTAACTGGTTTGGAGTCTGGCATGGCTCCAGCAGTTCTAACCATGTGGGTTCTGTCCTTGAGCCAGCGTGTAATCCATCTAGTGACATAGGGGCTCATATTTAAGCTGGTGAGCTTCTCTAGAATGCCCGAGTGGGGTATTGTTTTGAAGGCTTTTGCGAGGTCCAGGTAGGCTGTGTGGACCACCTTCCCCTCGTCAATGGCCTTGGTGACTGTTTCAAAGAAATCAACCAGGTTTGAGAGGCAGGATCTGCCCTTAACAAAGCCAAACTGGGTATGAACCAGTGTCTGTAGGTCCCCAATATCTATATTTATGTGGTCCATGATGATCCTTTCCATAGCTCTGCAGACCAAGCTAGTGTGGCTTATGGGGCGTTAGTGTCCAGGATCCGTTGAGGCACCACCTTTCTGTAGAGGGACCACTGTTGCTGTACGCCACACTTTGGACACATATCCTGTAGTAAGGTTGGGATTGAACAGTAGTTTTATGTTTGGTTGTAGCACATCTTGGAGGTCATGTAGGACACAGCCCGGGACACTGTCTGGTCCCATTGATGCAGTGTGTATTGCTTTTGAGAGGGCGGCTGTCACCTGAGCATCTGAGATGTCGGGGGGCAGCACTCTGCTGGGATACATATTTGCCCTTTCGGTGTGGACGGGGGTGAGAAGTTTGCACTGAACCTGTCAGCTAGAATGTTGGCAATGTCTGTGGGTTTGGTGTTCCTATTGACATTTTGGACTACCTCTGAACATATCTGGGAATTACCACCCAGGTTCCTAACATAACTAAAGAAAGCCTTGTGATTATCCTTAGTGTCCTGTGCAATTTCTCTCAAAGCTGGCCTTAGACAATCTTATGAGTGCCTGTAGTTATTTGCTAATACTGATCAGTGATGCCTTCCCTTTTTGGGATTTTGCTGTATCATTTAGTAGCTTCCTCCTTCTATTGTGTAGTTTGTTTATGGCTGGGGTCCACCAGACAGGACGTCTGCCTTTGGAGGATTGGGTCTTGGTTTTATTCGGGATCACATGACCCATGCATTCCTGAAGGTGTCCATAGAATGCGTTTATAGAGGAATCTGCAGTCTGGTCTGTAGTTTCCACAGGCCCGGGGGCTTTGAAGGTTTCCACCTCAGTTTTGAGGAGTGTGAATTTGCTTTAGAGAAGTTGTTCACTGTGGTGTTCTGGGCAGGGGGTGGGGTCGGGATGTGAATATCCAGTGAGATTAGTTTATGGTCCGCTCTTACCAGTGAGGGATACACTTCTGGTCTGGAGCATAGAGTCCCCATGTTGGTGATGATCAGGTCCAGTATGTTTCACCTTCTTGTGGGAGTGGTAACAAGTTGTTCCATAGCATTTGAGCTCATATATTCTAGGAATCTCTGGCCTCGGGTGTTGGAGCTAGAGTCATGCTCCCAGTCCATGTTTGGGTAGTTGACGTCGCCCAATATAATGGTGTTTGGAGAGACCTTCATATTTCCACTGTTCACAGGACAGCCGAGTGCAGTTCTTGGGTTTGGGAGGGTGGTCTGTAGCAGGCTATAACCTGGAAGGCAGTTTCACCCATTATTAGTTGTACATGGATAGTCTCTGATGCTTGGTGCTTTGCCACCAACCTAAAGGTGTGGGTATCTTTGATGAATATCAATACTCCCCCACCATTTGTGGTTCTTCCAAGTTTTGGGGCTGAAAAGGATGGTATGAGGTATAACCTGGTAGTGCTGGGGTGCTCTCGGTAGCCCTGAACCAGGCATCTGTTACTGCACAGATATCGATGTTCTCCATGCCAAGGAGAGTTTCGTGTGCATGCATCTTGAGGTTTAGACTTCTGGCGTTGGGTAGCATTACTCTTAGTTTCTTATCCCTTGTGATACCTATGAAGGTGGGTTTGTCATTTGAGCCTTGCCTAACATAGGCACTATGGGGGTAGCAAGAGCCTTTGCCAATATCTGAAAGCCCAGGGGTGACAGGTGCAAGCCATCCCTAGCGAAGCAGGTGGTTCAACAGAAGATGAATATGTGAGGGTGTAGTGCCTGTGATTAGTTAGCAGTAGCACATATGACTGCTCACGTGGACAAATGCCAGGTAAGTCATATGCAATGTGTCACAGGCAACGTACATGTGAACAGGACAAACAGTGACATTCTGTCAAGTGAGACATGGACATACATATAGTAAGCTATGCAGATGTCACTAGGAGTCCACAGAAGCTCTGTAACTATGCATTGCAGGTGGGATCAGTACTCCAGGGTAATTGCAAGCAAACATGCATGCAAACAAAGCTACAGTAAGCAGGGCTGCATGTAGTCCATTGTACAACAAACAAGCTGTACCACTTCCAGTAGGTAACACTGCAAATATGCAGGCACTATGCACATGTACATGGAAATACACAGGTCAGATGGCTAGGGTCCAGTTTCTGCGCACACAAGTGTACAGACCATGTACTGTCAGGATGTACAATAACTGGATGGAAACCCATGTGCTCATACCTGCAGTAATACACATGTCAAATAACAGACACTGAGCCTTCACTCAGTGGTTCCATACGTAGTAGGATGTGTGCTACCTGGCCTGCCACCACAGTATGCCTGGCATGTATGGGGACTCTCCCTCCTGTGACAGTTAGTTTTGTGTGTTGGGGCTGTCTAGCATGGTATGAGATGTGAGCTTGCAGTGCTAGGGTGCTCCTGTGTGTCCTGTACCAGTCGTGTATTACTGCACACATCAACATCCTCAAACATCCGCAATGCAGAGTCCAGTGTGGGCAACATGCCACTTGCAGTTTACATGTCCATCATTGCGTATTAATATATTCATTACCTTATCCCCTGTGCTACCTATGTATGTAGCCTTCTGTTGACATCCTTACCACCAGTATGCCAACATGTGCAGATGATACACTATGGTACTTACCATGGGTGTAGACAACAGTACATGACAATCACACCCTTACTGCATCAGGCATGCTGTGATATACCCACAATTAATTCAGCACACAGTACTGTTAACAACATGATACTATTACTACCCGTCTATGTAGTCACCCTGTGCATCAGCAACATGTTAACCTGTACCTGCACTGATGTTACAGATTGCAGGAGGTGGCACAGTTTCATCATATGCACAGGGTGTGAACTTGGTATGCCTGAGTCAGCCACCGATACCACCGATTGACATGTATGTGTATGTGTGTTGGTGAGGGACAGCAGTACAAGGTGGGGCAATGTTGATGCAGTGTGTGCGTGTATGCGGTAGGCCTAGGTGTTGTCAATTCACATGTGTGTATGGATGCACACAGTTCCACCTCATGGCTGCCATATACTGGTGTTTGTGGACAGCCACAGACTGTACCTGCCAGGTCATACAGATCAGTGTCTCTGGCCATGGACACGGTACCTGTGCCTTGCAGGGGTGCTACGGACCGTATCCGGTACCAACCCAGACTGGGTACTGTCATCAGAAGCAGGTGTTCATTGACTGGACACAGATCCCTGTCGGGCCTGGCCAGAGCCACGTGCACGTGGTCTCCTGGGGCGGTCTGATGACAGCACAAACCCAGCATTGCTGGGGCTGCTACTGGCACTATGGGGGTGGCCGCGGCCTTGTTGTCATCCGTGACGACTGCAAGCTGCTGCTGTTGCTGGCATACACCGACGTCGACGCCTCAACCGTCCACCATCGCCCTGGCTCATGGACATGTAGTTGTGGAACCGGTCTAATATGTCCCCACAACGTCTGTCTATGACATCAGTGAAATTATGGATGGCAGCTGCAATGTCATGCATACTGTCAGTCATGGCTGTGCGACATGCTGTCAGCTCCCTCAGACCCTGTCTGGTGTACCGTTCCATACATGACTGTGACTGCATGACAGCCCGAAACATAGCTGAGGTTGTAAGACCTCTGTGGGCACGTCTGACAGGGGCAGTACGCCCATGGATGCTCCCACGAGAACCCCTGGACATCTGTCTGTGTGGTACCATCTCTGGGCCATGCCCATGGCTGCTGTGTGGGGAGGCATGTGCCACAGATACCACATTACCCTGGTCAATGCCCACTGTATGCTGTCCATCACCTAGGGACATTGGTGACAAAGGGTGTATTGGCAGGATAACTGTGCACATTGATGGGGTCGACAGCTGTGTACTGTCAATTGGCTGACCAATGGCGGACCCTGGCATACCTTCCTGTGCCATTACACAGAAGTCATCATTATCAGTACCCATGGCACCTGATTCAGGTTCCCTGCTGGATGACACCAGAGCAGCACCAGAACCTGTGGGAGGGAAACAGGAAACACAGTTTACAATGTCTACACATTACCAGTGATGCACACATCCACACATGCACAGGTCCAGACATGCACACATGCACACATGCACATGTGCACATGCACACACATGCACATGCACACATACACATGCGCACATGCACACATGCACACATGCACACACACATGCACACATGCAGGTGCACACATGCACACATGCACACATGCACACATGCACACATGCACACATGCACAGGTGCACACATGCGCACATGCACACATGCACACATGCACAGGTGCACACATGCACACATGCACAGGTGCACATGTGCACATGCACACATGCACAGGTGCACACATGCACACATGCACACATGCACACATACACATGCACACAGTTGCACACAATTGTACAGTACTCAGTATGCGTGATATCAACACACAGACACAGACACACCTACATGCATACAAAGAGCACTACTAAGTGAGCCTAATATTACTATTACTATCAAGACTATTACAGGTATTGTTAATACACACTCACCAGCATGGATAGGCTGCATTGCTGTTACACCGGAGGGACCTGCAGACGTGAAGAAACTAATGTCAGTGGGCACAACTGTGCCATTGTTACTGAGTATGATACAGGTCAGTAGTATAACAGTCGCCTTTCACAGGTCAGCTGCTAATATTGAGGATATCACACTTGCACATTAAATACTATGGTGACAGCTACAAACCAAGGACTCACCTCACACATGCATTAACTACCAGTGTACACAACAGTCAACTATACATATGGCATATTACCTGCACGCTCACTGTCTTGCTGCTGCGTGGCTCCAGCCTCCATCATAATGCATGTCTGCTGCTGTTGTTGCTGCTGGTGGACTGGAGCCACTACACTCATGAGTAGTCCCTCCAGTCTGGTGAGTGGGGGATGTGTAGCCACCCCACCACCTGTGGCGACCTGTTGCCTGTGGATATCCGATGCACGCTGACGGACATTTCTGATTAAATCACTGCAGTGATGTCGTACCTGCTCATATGTCCTATTATGCATGCCTATGTCATTTACCCGATGGACCAGGTCTTGCCACAGTGCAGCCCTCTCCTGCTGATTCTGGCTGGTGCGGGAAAAGAGTATTGCATAATCCCGCACCAGGCTCTGGTGTATCTCCTCATCCTCAGCTGTGGAGTAAGCGGGATTCGGGTGAGCCATGTACCTGAAAAGAAAATAACCTGATATCAGCAATATATGTCAGCAGAATTTGGCACACATACTACACATGCTACTCGACTGTTATGATACAGCATATCTCACATATATAGCATCTGTCTGTCTATTGGTGGATACACATGTAAATGGCCAGGTATCAGTGCTCAGCCAGCAACTGTGCAACAGTACCTGGCACACTCCATACGACATACTACCAAACCCCAGCAGTCAGAACACTGACTCAGGTCCAGAGCACCTCCTCACTCTGGGGGTTTGTATCTAGGTACTGTATGGCCTACATCATCAACTACTGTGAGCTGACCACACACTAATTGCCCTGGATATACATATCCCACCTCCACCACCAGCACAAACGACTACAGTGAATAACATTGCAGATGCAAACTTTACACTTTGTAACAGTGACATGGTATCCTTTCAGCCCACTGGGCCAGTGGCAGATACAACCCACAATGCTGACCCCTACACAAATGCTTTCTACAGACATCTCCGAGAATGCATGGATCATGCAATCCCATATATGACCAAGACACTCTCCACAAAGGGACAGCATCCTGTCTGGTGGACCCCAGCCATAGACAGATTGTATTACAAAAGATGGAAGCTACTGCAAGACAGAGCATAATTCCATAAAGGGAAGGCATGTCTGAGCAGCACTAGTAAGGATCTATTTTCCATCATACAAACATCCATGGGCAACTTTGAGAGGGAAATCAAGAGGGACACTACAGATAACCAGAAGGCCTTCTTCAGTTATGTTAGCAACCTGGTCAGAATCCATCCTCTATGCCCGTAGTTAGTACACAACAACAAATATTTCACTGAAACCACAGATATTGACAACATTGTGGCAGACAGGTTCAGTGCAGGTGTCACCCCGCCCTCTCCCCCAAAATAAGACATAGTTATCCCAGCTGACTGTAAACTCCCTGTCAGCACAGATGTCCAGGGTAGAGCCGCCCTCATGAAAGCAGAATACACAACATGACTGGGACCTGATGGTATCCCCAGTTGCATGCTACATAAACTCTGACAGGAGCTAAACACGCATATAGAAGTGCTATGTAACACTAGCCTGACTACAGGATATGTACCTGTACACTGGCGCACAGCAGCAGTGGTTCCACTCCACGAAGGAGGCACCTCAACATACCAATACAATACAACACAATACATTACATTACAATACAATACTATACAATATGCTATTGCCCCTGGGACTACAGCAGCATACTGTTCTGCTACCCTGACCATTGTGACACATGTGGTGTGATGGTACCTGCTGCTGTCTCACAGTTACACAGGGTGACTCATATGGCATATTACCTATCTGACTAACATTCAGCAGGGGTATGTGTGACATGTACTCATGGGAGTCTTGCTTCTTAACACTGTGTGGTTTATTGCAGGGTATGTCTTATCTGTGGGTAGGAACTTTTACCTACACATGTGCTCTCTATTGCAGTGGCATGGACGACACACAGCAGTCATTTAGGTTGTGGATGGTGTGAGGTGTTACTATGGTTGTTGGACATCTGTCATGGGTGTGACATACGTATGTAAATCCGGGAGTGGTACCCTCTATGTGGGTAGTATGTGTGTACTCTGTGGTGTTGTCAGTCACTGTGCATTGGTAATGTGTTTGAGTGCATTGTCACAGTGTTGTACATGTCACTGTGTCCTTCTCCATATCTGTAGCTGTCATGTGAGGTCCATACCATGGCAGCCATTATGCGGTGTGGAGGGGTACACCAACCTACATGTCCATAGCTGACACACCATGTCTGCTGACACATACCATGTGCAGGTATTCCAGGAATAGTGTGCCACTGTGAATATCATTGGGGGCACTATTGTACACATTTATGACCCTGTTCACCCCTGACACATGCAGTGGTGGGCAGCCAATCACATATCTGGTGGTTACTGGTGTAGGTGATTTGAAATGGGGTATGGTACTCCGGGTTTGACACTGGTGTTCACTCCATGCCTTTGTCACCAGGCACCTGTTGCAATACATCCGTACACATGTGCCTCACTCAGAATATATATACATCTCTCTCTCTCTAATAAATATATATATATATATATATATATATATGTATGTATATATATCTATCTATATATATATATATATATATATATATATATATATATATATATATATATATATGTCTGTATACATATACACATATATACATTGATGTACATATATTGCTATAGATATGGAGGGGGGAGAACACAGAGGGGGTGAGAGTGACAGAGGGGGTGGGACAGGGGGTGTTGAGGTCATCATATACAGTCATACCTGTATATAGTCAGATCAGTCTGTCTATGTATATGTATCTACATATATCTATATCTGTATGTGTGCATTACATATATATGTTTGTACATATTCTATCTACATCTGTCTATGTATTCCTACATATCTCTCTATGTATGTATACATATATATGCATATTACATATATATATATATATATATATATATATATATATATATATATATATATATATAAATATATATACATACATACATACATATTTTGACATACATACGTATCCATATGATAGACAGGTATATCAACATGTTTGTCTACTATACTGTATACACACACTAACATACTGCTAAACATACATAACTGTGAAACCTACTTTGTACATTGCACTACAACCTACAGTCAACCTACACTGATATGTGCACATAGATGCTCTCACATACAAATGTATGTAAAGCCTTCACTGATAGTTGCTGTATGTCCCCTGCCCTTTACACATCTTCATATACATATGGATACAGACCAATGACACACATGGAGGGTTCACAGTATGTAGACCTTTATAGTATTACTTTACATTACCTGTGTTTGTCACAGCTGCTTGTGTTGCCATCTGGTTTTCTGTCCTGCTGCTCCACTTGCCAGTTGTCAGCTTTCAGGTGGCTGTTGCTGAACAGTTTTGTTTGTGTCTGCTTAATTTCAATTTTCTCTGTCTCTGTCTCTGTCTCTGTCTCTCTCTCTGTCTGTCTGTCTCTCACGCCCTCCTCAGGGTGCAATGAAAGTATTGCATGTGTGGACTGGGAGTACAGCATACGTTTGTAGGTATCTGCATATGTCCATGTGATGGCCTCTGCACCAATTGTTAGCCAGCATTTGCTAATTGCATGCAGCCAGTTGTGTACTGATTGCAGTTCTCACTGTGATTTCAGAACAGTGCTATAAAAAGGTATGTGAGATAGGCATAGCCCTTTCAGATTTTAAGGGCAGGGACCATGCTGGTATGCTGTGGACAATGTTCTGTGGGTGTAAAGGTTGGTATCTCTCTCATATTTCCAGCTGTGTTGTAGATTAACATTCCTCCATTCATTTATCCAGTTTCCTGTACTAACTGTGTATGTACACTGACACCTACAACTACCACTACTGTTAATGTGTGTGTGTGTGCTTTCCTTTCACTTTTGCTTGCACTTTGTTGCTAAGGCTTCAATATTTGCCCTTTACAGTCACTACTTGTATGCCTGCTAGGTGTCCTGACTGTAGTGTGCTGCTGTAGCTTTCCTATTTTCCATGTACATTCACACCTTGGAATGCTTGCTATATCTGCTAGGGTGTTACAGCATGCAGTGTGGTCTGGCCATGGTGTGGGCCTTGACATCTATTAGGGTATTTGAGTATGCTGCTGAGCAGGCCCCAGAGACTCTCAGGTTCATCTGTTATCTGCCTCATGGAATGGTACATATCAGTGGGGTACACCCATTAAATTGTCTGGTATGCTGCAGTTGTGACTGTGGGTTAGCATGAGCATATGTATTACTACAGTTATTCTGCCATGCAAGTGGTGAATACTTTCAGGACTCCATAGTTACCATTGCATGTTTTGTTACACCTTTCTGCCTACTGTTTGTACATTTCACATGGAGTCTGTGGGGCATCCCTGTAAGCCATTCACTGTTGCTATGTCTAGGCTCTTAACTATTCAAATATGGTGGTGTCAGACCTCTCATGTGTACAAATATTTGCAGGTTGTCCACATTTCTGCCTCATATTTTGGTCAATATCTCATGCACAGCTTTTCTGGCAAATCACTCTGGGCTCAAGTCAGAATATAGTGACAAACATTCAAGTTTCAGACTTCATACCCTTCCAAACATCCCACAAAATGCAGACCCTGTTACTCTCTGAACTGTCTGCGTTTGTTGTAACATTATTTGTAATGTGTCCCTGGTTTTGGGCCTTTGCTCCACATATTTTATTACTTGGTCCAGATGCGTTCCTGTAAGAGGTTGTGGGGTATGGGCAGTGATTATCCTGCTGTGAGTATGTGTGTGGCTTGCAAGGTGCTACAGTGACATTATTACCTACTAGCTACCAACTAGCATGGCTGTTTCTGTTCACACACTACTATTATGGAAATCCACTAGATTTGACAGTAATTCTAAATGACATGCTTTGTGTACTACACATCCTATATTCCCTTTACATTCATTCCTACTATTACATGATATATTTATTTTAGCACAATGTTCTTGTATAACAGTCATGGCTTAGTGGTAAGTCATTCAGACTACTGTTTCCAAGGTCCTGGGTTCGGGACTGACAGTGGGATTTTATTTTGCTTTTGAACTGACTACAGGACCTGTCAATCAGAATGACTAAGGCACTTTTAAGCAGTTGTAACCGGGTTAGCGCTCGTTTGTGCGAAGCTCACGCATGCGCACTGGCGTTTAGCTCCACGCACACATGCGCACACCCACTTACAACCCCTTAAACGTGCTTACTCTTGCGCACACCCACGCTATTTTCTTTGAAAGAAATGAAAATGGGGAGACAGGAAATCGGTGAAAAAGGGGTCACAAAGAGGGTAAGACAGTAGGGAAACAAGCTTGGGTTTTGCAGGAGGAATGTAGGTAAGGCCCATAGCTGCCCATTTCTTCATCAGCAACAGCTGTGCATATGTTTGTAATATGGTGTGACATTTGATACCTTCCACCCCTGAGAGAGGCATAAGGACAACAATAATACTTGTTGTACAGCCAATTGTAATTGATAGTTTCCATGTCTGGTAGACATATGTGCGGAATGGGCAGCTATGTATGGGGCGTAATTTTTTTGTGGGTACAGTGTGCCCTTTTTTTTTTTTTTCAGGTGAGAGTGGTATGTCAGGTGAAGGAAGTCGGTATAGCTGGGGAGGTAGGTTGGGTAGGTCAACAGACAAGACAAACAAGACGCATACAGGGGCGGTGTATGACATGTGTGGGGGGTTACACAATTGACGGGGACGGAGGTTTGGATATCCAGAGCCCATGAGCCCACAGATGGCAACAGTGGAACTGATATCCCCACCCATGGGCAGTTGCCACTGTTCCTTCACTGCCCAGGATGGGGCTGTGCTGGGGTCTGTGTAGGCCGGGAAACAGGCATGCCCGTAAGTTGTGCCACCTGTGCCTCAAGCTGGTGTAGGGGCTCAAGAACAGAGTCCCGGATCTCCCTACGCACCACAGTCCGGATGCTACGGAGGGTGAGTGGTGGTTCTCCTCCGGCCACGCTTGCAGAGGGGGGACGGGCCCCATCCCCTCCAGCGCTTCCACCCGCAGGTGGCACAGGGCCAACGGAGGAGGGTCCAGACTGGGCACTAGTGCCAGGTGCACTCGCCAGCTGAGGTGGGAGAGGTGGGTCCGCTGGAACCCGCCTTCCCTGTCGTCCTATGTTTTGCATTATGTCATGACAGTTTGGGTTAGTAACATACAATACCATTCACAATTAGTTGTAACAGCATGCATTAGTATTCCCATTAACCAAACACCCAGATATTCACACCATTGAACAGCGAGCATAACACATGCATAATTTGAACAACAATACACAGTCCAACAACATGCAGGGTTGATTGATGGCAACAGGCCATCAGGTTTGGATGTATGAACAGGACAGATGCATCAACGGACATGCAAATATTTATGACCCATCAGGACAAATGTCCAGGGGTGCTAATTGTGATTGCACATACCATTTTCACGTGGAATGGATTATATGTGGTTATAGGGTGGGGTGAAGAAAATATTATTAACACCTTTGAATACCAATACATATGCTGTACATTTCTAATAGCTACAGATATATACACACTACTGTTCTACAGTTTCCTATATGATAACTACTTCAATTTGGTGATAGGACTGTTACTGCTACATCAATATACATTTTATTGTTATTCATACACGTTCATATCTGGCTTTGTTCAGCTACATCATCCTGCTACATTTGCTTTATATAGCTATAGACAACTGTGGATGTTTGATATTTCAGACAATCATACTATCTGCATATTGCAGACTGAGAGCAACATATCCAGATTTTGGGATACACATTCCAGCTGCAGCAACACTTTGGACACATTTCGCAGTTTGGTTCTACTTGTCACATTCATTTCATTCTGTACTGACTGCAGTATACTTTATACAGGGGTTATTACTACTTTATTGGTGGATTCATAACTCTTTCTCACACCCTCTCACTTGTTTTCATTTTACTATTCAGGATGGTACTTACTTCTAGGCTTTATTGACATGTTTTACCTGTAGTTATTAGAATCCTTTCCAGCAGTCTCACTTCTGTCATGTTTCAGTATTTCAACAGGGATATATTTCACACATGTGAGTTGCTCATCTTCTGCAGCTGTACTTTTCAGCCTGCTGCAGGTTGTGCACTATGATATTATAGGTGGGGCATCTTTATTTCAGACTTTATTTCAGACATTTTCATTTTTCTGTTTGGATTTCAGACTGCAACACACTTTTGTAATCAAGCAATACTTGCAAACACTTTTACACTGTTACTTGCACATTTTATTACTTAGTGACTACACTGCACTCTTTTGCTGTCATACTTTTATATTTCTTTACAGTTACTGGGAGTGGATTACTGACCTGCCTGGTGGCGCAACCGCACCAGCCTATCGCCATAGGCTCTGTGGTTCGCAGAACGGACACCTGCAGCTGTAATATAAATGAAGTAATATTGGAATACACATCTCCATAATATCAGCTAATTTAATTTCTTACATATATAATTAAATGTAACTTACTCAGTAGTGGGGCGTTGGGCATTTGCCGGGCCTCCTGGATCCAAAGGTTCAATTGGTCCTGCTTGCGTCTCTTCAGGTCCACATGGTGGTGACGGACCTGCTCACCAGTCCTTGGAATCCCTGTGGCACTGGTAAGATCATGAGCCAACCGGTCCCACGCCTCAGCCCTATATGCTCCCCACAGGACCTGGCCCTGCATGAGTTGGGCCTCATGATTGTGGACTAGGAGCCAGACCATGTATCTGGACTCCTCAACGCCCCACCTCTGTGCTCGAAAGCAACTACCCTCACCTACACCTGACATTCTGGCTGCAAGTCAGTTCCACAATCGTTTATGCTGTGTATTCCCACCTATGGGGCTTATACATGCCGTTTTTCCCGCACTTATCTGTGATTGGCCATTTTGGAATTGTGTCCACTTCACAAAACCTGCTTTGTCATGCTCCACTTTCTATTCATTCCTATATATTTGCTATTACTGCATTTCTGAGTACAGCTGTCGTAGCTTAGTGGTTCAGTAACTTGACTATGGTGCATGGTATCCTGGGTTTGAACCTGGCCACTGCTTTTTATATTTTATGACTGTCTAGACAGGCTAGGGGGTGTGTCTGTGTAAAGGCAGTTTTGTTACAGCTTGCTCAACGTTGCCCGTCGGTTAGCTTGTTGGCGCGGTGCGTAGCTCCGCGCAAACGGGGTGCGCTGGTTCATGCCTCATTTGGCTGTCAGCATGCATAGTACGCTCAGCTCAGCTAGGGGCACACAGTTTCAGCATGTGAAACCACTGCTCACCTACGGGCACTCATTTTGCACCTGTTAAACCACTGCTTACCTACGAGCAGATGCACTCACCTTGTTAAACTGTAGCTCAGCTATAGGCACATCTGGCATTTTTTTATTGTTTTGTTACCTCACATTTCTTCAAAATAAATGGACTAGTTCATTACATTTTACATAAAATGTGATTTTATATGTGTACATGTTTGTCAGGGACTTGTTTCGTGCTTATTTTGCTAAAAATAAAAGTTGGTGTTGTGGGGGCTCGAACCATGAATGCCTGCTCTTCAGCTGACGTCTCTACCACTACGCTATTGCTTCTTGGCTTACTTTGCATATTTAGTTCTTATATGCTTTCCCACTGACTGCTAACTGTAGCTGCGCTACGGGCACACCCGCGCAAACGAGCGCACTCACGGGCAAACATCTTTACAATTTAAAAAAAAAAAAAAAAAACATGTTCATTTATATATTTTCTGTTCATAGTCTGTGGGGGCATGTGTTGTGTTTATTCACATTTCCGTGGACTCTGTCGTGGGTGTTTACTTTGGGCACTTTTACTCTTCTGGGGGCATGTACGCTTGCAGGGCTCGGCCTACGGACACGCCCCCTACTGTCTTACATGGACCGTGTTAGACTTAGGTGTGATTCAGCATGCTCTCATGAATATGCAGAGCATGCTGACATCGCTCCGTTTAACTGCAGCCTCCGTGTAAGAGTTATAACTCTTACACGGAGGCTTCGTGAATCCTGCCCAATGTGTTGAAAGAGCCAAAATGAAATACTTATTCCTCTCAATATGCTCTTACAGAGGAAGGCAGCATAGAAAGTGCAGAACACATATTTCCTTTATACACTACACAAGATCTGAATATGCAGAAAGTTAAACCATTTTCATAAAGAATAACGGCCATGTTCATCTCCTTTGTGCTCAAGATACTCCATAATTACTTAATTCAAATGTTTTCATAAAACATTTAGGACAGCACAAAACACTTTAATGTCAGGTGAAAAACATTCAATATTCATTGTTTGTTGCCTTTATAGTGTTTAAAACTGTTTAAAATGTGAAATTTATATACATATTGAATTTACACACTTAAAAGGTCACTACAGGCAGAAAATGAAAAAAATTATATTCTGATGACATTCTACATAATCGAAACCTGACAGCAGAGCAAGAACTACTTGTTGCGCATTGTATTTATTTTAACCCTTAATACTCTTATGGGGACAGACATTCTGACATGAACTTATTACATGGAAAGCTAGTTTCTATCCATAATGCAACATGAGCACCATTAATGACATTAGTTCAGCTTAATCTTTCCTGCTAAATCATAACCCATTCACTTTAAATAGAAGCGATGAACAATACTGCTAAGTTTGAGAATTTGCAGGAAAAGCATCAGTGACTAGTTTGCAGTAACTCCTACGCGTTTGTTTCTGCTTATATGTAACCTAATCTATAAAAGTACTTGCAGACATCTAAAATAATAATGGAGATAACTTGTTAGTTTCATGTCCTGTCTTCCTCCCACCTTCCATCCCTGACTCAGTTACAGGAAATTAATTCTTGGATTGTAAAGCTCAGCTATTTAGTGAAGTTGCTCTTAATGGTTATCAGATTTCTTTACCTTCAGACTACAAAAGGCTCAAAAGATTATTGGCCCTACAGGAAGGAAAGAATAAAGATTTAAATGACTGTACACATTAAAAGGTGTGAAAAGAGTGCTACAGATACATTGTCATATGTTTTCTGTGGAGACGCACTTTCAACTAATAAGCAAAAATTATGTTAACGGCAAAAAATGCATGTTTCTGAAGACAGCATTACGAGATTTCATTCAGCCTCTGCATAATGTGCACTACAGCACTCAACTTTTTTTGCTCAGGAATAAGAAACAAAGCTAAAAATTACGGGCGAAAAAGGCCCATAATCAATGTTGTTTTTTTTTAAATATTGCTTTAATTGATTTAAAAAGTACAATGGGTTTTACATCTTCATGCAATTTCTGAACAATAAGAGGAATGAAACTGTAATGTCTGGTATTACTGACTGCAATTTTCAATGATTTATCACAGAATGAAGCATTTATAAGGGACAAGGTAAAATATGAGGCAAAATCAAAGATGGTTGACAAAGTACAGTGTGCGCTGTGAAGGCAGACTAAGATACACATTTCACAAATGGGAGGAAACTGCTAAGTCATACTTTTTAAATACATAGAAGCACTGGGATCATTCTATAGGGAGCCAAATATGTTGGGAGGGTGGCCTAATGGTTAAGGTGTTTGCCTTGTAAGCACAAGGTACAGGGTTTGAGTCTCACAAGGGATAATTGGCTAGGCTGAAAATGGCTCGCAAGGGCAGTTAGCTTAGTACTAAACTATGAATATTTTGGAGAAAGGAAATGTCATGTTTATGGTTTAGTTATCCAAACATAAATTATATAAGTTTGCCAATGGCTCTAAACATAATGCAAATAAGAAAGGGGAAAAGGACACCCCTGCCTGGTTCCCCCGTTCAAGCAGAACTTATCAGATAGGAACCTTTCCACTTTAAAGCACTTTTTTACACTAACCCTAGGATTAAAGAGGTATTACTGCAGCCAGGTACTTTGTGAAAATCCTGGGGTGCAGCAAACAGATGAAAGGACAAGCAGATGCCCACCCACTATGAATTTTACACATTTGCTATGTACCTTTATGATTGGCATCTGGAGGTAAGCATCCTTTAGATCCAAAGTGACCATGATGTGGAGGTAAGCATCCTTTAGAGCCAAGGTGACTGTGATGTGGAGTTAAGCATCCTTTAGATCCAATGTGACCATGATGTGGAGGTAAGTATCCTTTACAGCCAAGGTGACCATGATGTGGAGGTAAGCCTCCTTTAGATCCAAGGTGACCACAATGTGGAGGTAAGCATCCTTTAGATCCAAGGTGACTACGATGTGGAGGTAAGCATCCTTTAGATCCAAGGTGACCATGATGTGGAGGTAAGCATCCTTTAGATCCAAGGTGACCATTATATGGAGGTAAGCATCCTTTAGATCTAAGGTGACCATGATGTGGAGGAAAACATCCTTTAGATGCAAGGTGACCATGATGTGGAGGTAAACATCCTTTAGATCCAAGGTGACCATAATGTGGAGGTAAGCATCCTTTAGATCCAAGGTGACCATGATGTGGAGGCAAGCATCCTTTAGATCCAAGGTGACCATGACATGGAGATAAACATCCTTCAGATCCAAGGTGACCATGATGTGGAGGTAAGCATCCTTTAGATCCAAGGTGACCATGATGTGGAGGTAAGCATCCTTTAGATCTAATGTGACCATGATGTGGAGGTAAGCATCCTTTAGATCCAAGGTGACAAAATGTCAGCTGCTGGGAGGCATGTCTCACTTGTTCCATGACCTGCACAGTGCTACACTGCATTTTAATTTCCACATTCCTGTGGACAACCTCAGCAAAGGCAAGATAGTCAGGGACATTCCATTTAACTTTTGCTGTATGACATGCACGCTCAAAAAGCACTCCCAATGAAATAAATTACAGTAAGTATCTGCCATAATTATTAACTACATTTACAATAGTAATACAGAACTCTGGCCTGTTCTCATCTTTTGACTGTTGTCAACATCTGTTATCTTCCGGTGTAGACCACCTGCTAATCTCCAGTCTTCCTACTCTTACAGAACGCGACCATTACTTTAAATCACATATGAAATAGCAGCATTGCAAATGAAATGCACTTACCTAGCAAGAGAATGTCATACTTAACTACAATAACCCAAAAAGTACAATAACACCAAAAACATCACTACTCCTAACAATCCTTTATTAAAAATGAGCACGGAATCAGCTGTTATCATTCACCCTCATAATGTGAAATCATTAAGAATGCAATGGTTCTTTATACATTGATTAAAACCTTGGTTACAAATAAAAAGTGTATCCAAAGCAAACTTTCTGCCTGTGTGTTTTCCTTCTGTGAACGATTCCTTCTACTCTGTGAAAATATTCCAACAGACACTACGAGACCATCCACAATAACGCAAGCGTGCTTCTGTAAGGCACGCAAACCAGGTAGAGGATTTCTTAAAGTGCACCTGTTCCTGAAAGAAATGTAAACTTTTCGGCCAGTAGTAAAGACTATGATCAACAGTTTGAAATGTTTCAGGCACTTGTTTTTCTACAGGCATGCACTTTTTGCAAGCGCGAAAATCTGGTTGTAATAATTCGTAAGTACCACAATTTTATATGTGAAAAACAAACATACAGTACATGTTTTGGGTTTATATACATTGTTAGGATGCCCAAAATAAAACAGAAAAATATTAATATTCATTATGTACGTAACTGACAGTCAAAGATTAGAGTTTATTACTTGTGTTACATGTTTGAAAAAGAAAGGGGCGGTAGAAGGGATACATGAAAAAAAGACAAAACTGAAAATGTTGAGATGAGAGACAGCAGACTAGTGAGGATAATGTAGGAAATAAAAGTAGCTTGGTGAGAGGTAGAGAAGATAAGTTAGGATAATGGAAACGACTAAGGTGGGAGGGAAAGATTATGGAGAGGGGGTAGGAGGGAGATTTCTTGTGATGTGGGCATTCATATAGCCAGGATGATGCTACGTGTTGCTTTAAGTTGTCTTTAAATCTTGATATAATTTCAGTGCTGGTTTAGGAAATAGGGATGGAGTTCCACTTTTTGGTAACATAGGAAGAGTAAAGTCATTTGCTGGCTAAGTTGTGTACTTGGAAGTAGAGAAGAAGCTTCTATTGCGTGATTGAAGGTCTCTAGATGGGGTGTAGTGTTTGATGACATTTTGTAGTGATGACCAGGCCTTTGGTTTGTGAATTAGCTGTAAGTAGCTGGGTGTAGTTAAGCTGATTCTAGACATTTTAGATACTTTAGTACAAGTCAGTGAGTTTGGTATATGTGAATATGGCTATTTTGTAACATGTTTCAAGCCTGACTTGTAGAGTAGTCTGAAGATTAGTTAGGATGAGTGATGCATAAAGTAGAAAAAGAAGAAGGTATGAAACTGCTAGTAATCTTCTGGAAGAGTCGGTGCGGTAAGGAGTGTTACGGTGGATATATCCTAGTTTTTGGTCATTTTTTTAATGCAATGGGAGATGGGTAGATCATAATTTCAGTTGTTGTCTACTATGACATCTAAAAGTTTTATACTGGATGCTGTTTCTACTGAAGTGTTATTTACTGAAGTGATGTTAAAAGATGATGATTTGGCTGTAAAGAGCTTCATTTGTTTTTCCTTTTAGCATTTAGGAACAGCTGGTGGCATCATTGGCATACTGGACTATGCAGGCAAGTTTGGAGGCTTTGTGAAGGTTGTTTGTTAAAATGTAGAAAAGTAATGGGCCTAGAACTGAGTCTTGTGGTACACTGACGAAGACAGGTAGGAAAGGAGATAGGTCCTGTTTGTACTTTACGGCCTGTAGTCTGTTAAAAAGATAACTGTGACACCAGGAAAGCACTGACTGGGAAAGAGAGAGAGAGATGATAGTTCAGTAATCAGAAATTGGTGAGATACGGGGTCAAATGCCCAAAAAACAGGGAAGATCCTAGATTACTGTTATTTTGTTTTGAATGTATGGTTTCATTGAAACTAACTAGGGTGGTTGTTGTGCTATGATGAGGGTAAAAACCATGCTGAGAGGAGAACAGGAGGTTATTGGCAGTGAGGTAGGTCAGGAATTGTGAATGTATACATTTTTCCACCATTTTGGATAGGGAAGTAAGATGTTTATTGGTCAACAATCACGGCTGCACAGGTAAAAAAAACACACTCCAAAGCCAAGAACACAGCATCCATGGAACCTGACAACATCCCATGCTGCGTTCTACATGAACTACAGAATGAACTGGCACCCCACCTAAGTACCATGTTCAATCATAGCCCCACCTCAGGCTTTGTGCCCACTGAATGGCGCATAGCAATGGTTATCCCACTCCACAAAGGAGAAGCCACCACAGACCCCAGGAACTACTGGCACATTATCCTGATGAGCCTGGTCTGCAAGGCTATGGAATGTATCACCATGGAACTTATAAACAATGACATTGATAAATCTCCAGACTCTGGAATCCACCCAGTTCTGGTTTGTAAAAGGCAGATCATGTCTCCTAAACCTGATAGACTTCATTGAAGCAGTCACCAAAGCCATAGATGAGGGTAAGGTGGTTCACACAGCCTATCTAGATCTCGCCAAGGCTTTCGACACCATCCCCCACTCTGGAATTATAGATAAACTCACTAAACTAGGTATAAATCCCTATGTCACAAGCTGGGTTGCCAACTGGCTCACTGGCAGAACCCACACTGTGAAAGTAGCAGACTCCAAATCCAACTTCAGACCAGTGACAAGTGGAGTACCACTGGGTTCAGTCATGGGTCCTCTCCTGTTTGGTATCTACTTTTCTGAAGTACAGGCTAACACAGAAGGTCTTTGATGACTGCCAACTAGGAGCCATAATCAAAACTCCTAACAATGTGGACATCCTACAAAAGGGCCTCACTGAGACAGATGCCTGGTGTCAAAGCCATGGCCTCAAGTTCAATGCCAAAAGTGCATTGTCATCCCTTTTGGTAAAAACTCTGTACCCATGAACTACCACATAGGCGGTAGTCTACTAACACCGAAAGTGTGATAAGAGACCTTGGGACACAGGTGGACAGTAGTCTCTCCTTTGATAATCACATCGCCACAGTAGTCAGGAAATCCTTCTACATGGCACACCTCATCACAAAAGGTTTCTCATCCAGGAAAAAAAGAGGTCATTGTTCCCCTCTACTCATCACTCATTAGATCCATTATAGAGTACAACGCCCCTTTTGGTATGTACCTCACAAGACATTTACAACAACTGGAAAGGCCACAGAAATACCTCGCAAAGAGGATTACCAGCCTCAAACAGATGCGCTACGCAGACCGTCTCAAAAAACACCAGCTTTACTCCGTCGCATATCGCCTTCTCAGAGGCAGTCTCTGCCTAACATACAAAGCTATGTCAAACCCAGCACTGTTGGACATGCTCCACTTAAAGAAATCCCAATCCCTCCGAGCTACATGCTCTAGGGACCTAAACCTTGTCACCACAATAAACAGAACATGCTGAAGGGATAGATTCCTGCCCCAGAGACTTCACATACTCTGGAACAAACTACCTATCTATATCAAACAAAGCTCCTCATTAGCACTCTTCAAGAAAAATCTTGATTGGACGGGAGTTAGGAAGTTCACCCCGGGGATCACTTCTGCAGCTCTGCTTGACAGGGGCACAGGAAAATAATTTTCTTGGGTGGCGAAAACCAGGGTACCTTTTGGCTAGGCTTATATAGGCCCTAGGACCAATAGCCTAGTAACTACCTATGAACCTATGAACAGTTGGACAGGTCTCTGTTAGTCCCACCTTTACAAAGAGGTATTATGTGAGATTTATTTCAGATGGAGGGAATGTAGTTTTCATTAATAGATCTATTTATAAGTATGGACACAGGATAAGCAATGCCATCGGCTGCAATTTTGAGGTACTCTGGTGGTAAGTTGTCAAGTGCATTTGATAGGGTTGAGTTTTTGGAAATGCGTTTTGATCATAGCAGTTGGTACTAGCTGTAGGGAGAAAAAAAAGATGCCATGCAGGTTTGAGGTGGGAATATTGAGGGGAAGTGGGTGTTTTACTATCTGGTACTATGAAAGAGAGAGAGTACAGGCTGAGTGAAATGGTTGGTGAATTGGGTGTCTATGGGGGTGGTGTTGCTGTTGGTTGTTTTGGGGATGGTGGATTTTCCAGGGTGCAGGAGACCTTTTTATACTGTCCAGAATTGCTTTTGGGTTTTTGATACTTGACCTGGAGTTTCAGAAGGCAGATGATTTTGTCTGACTTGATGTTTTTGCTCAGATTGATTTCTTAGTTGCCTGAATTTTTGCTAGATTTGCTGTGAGTTACCACTAGCCAGGCTTTGTCTCTTATTACCGTGAGCTGCCTGGTTTCATTTGTGAGCCAGGGGGAGGGGTTACTGTTTATTCTTGTACTTCTAGTTGGATATAGCTCATTAAGTATGATAATGATATGCATTAAAGTGGTTAATGACATCATCTAGAGGTAAATAACAAAGATATCTTTGTTGTCAGTGCTGAGTTTGTGAACTTGTTTAAAGACTATGTGTTGATGAGCTTGATTAGTCTGTCTGAGTGACAGCGAATGTGCGGGGAGATGTCTGAGAGACAAGAAATAAACGTTTCTATCCAACTAATAAAACAGCTAGTGCGCAAAACATAAATATCCAAAAGAAGAAGAAACGCATACGCCTGTAGTGCTGATCTTGGAGAGAAATGAAGTTAGGATCACTGCTTATTACTATGTTTGTCAGTTCTAGTGGGAGAGGTGATGAATTGGGTGAATACATAGACTGATGGATATGGTGAGATGAATAGTCATTTAGTAGGTAGTTTATATTAGTCATCTAGTATAAAAATGTCATTTTCTATATTATGACAGAGCCAGTACAGGATATCCTATAGAATTTAAACATTGTTACTTGGGAGAATATATATATGGCAGTGACGCATATGCTCTTGTGTTTGTTGAGGTGAAGGAGAGAGAGTTTATTTTGGCATTAAGGAAATATGGGAGTGAAAAGGAGAAGTTGACGAGTTATTGAGTGTTTTTATAGAAAAAAGCTATGCTTCCAGCTTTTTTGCATAGTCTGCCATTGTGTACTATATTATAACCTGGGGCACATTTCCTCATCTTTGGTACTGAGTTTAAGACAGGTTTCATTTACTTCTAATATGTTAGGAGTGTGTGTGTGTGTGTTGCTATACATATATGTAGGTCAGGTTGCTTGTCATAAATAGTTCTTTGGTTGAGATTCAGGAGAGATGGATGGGGGTAGATATGGATGTGGTGTTGGGCTGATGCAAGGTGTTGCTCGTCTAGTCAGGATGTAATAGACGAGTCTTTGTGGGTTCAGTTCAAGCAGCTTTATTATGTAAAAACACTTCATGATTGAAGTTTATTAAGTTTAATTTAGGCAACTTATATACAAACTAGTTATATTCATTCTTACACGCTAACTCTCTTGCTGCTCTTTCAAAATGGCACTGAGTATAGCACGTGCCTGCTATTTATATATGCAAGTTCAGTCTTTGATATGCTTCTTAAAGACACAGCACACACACTCTGTTCTACACAAGGCAAGGTGTGAGGGACAAGGGCTGGGCTGGATGTCATAACCACGTGCAGCTGTGGATGAGGAATGGTTGTAGTGGAACCATTTTCTGTATTTTTCTTTAACCGTTGCATTCCAGGTGTGTCTGGTATATGTGTTTGATATACTTACCTTAGTGCGTTGCATTCCAGGTGTGTCTGGTATATGTGTTTGATATACTTACCTTAGTGCGTTGCATTCCAGGTGTGTCTGGTATATGTGTTTGATATACTTACCTTAGTGCGTTGCATTCCAGGTGTGTCTGGTATATGTGTTTGATATACTTACCTTAGTGCGTTGCATTCCAGGTGTGTCTGGTATATGTGTTTGATATACTTACCTTAGTGCGTTGCATTCCAGGTGTGTCTGGTATATGTGTTTGATATACTTACCTTAGTGCGTTGCATTCCAGGTGTGTCTGGTATATGTGTTTGATATACTTACCTTAGTGCGTTGCATTCCAGGTGTGTCTGGTATATGTGTTTGATATACTTACCTTAGTGCGTTGCATTCCAGGTGTGTCTGGTATATGTGTTTGATATACTTACCTTAGTGCGTTGCATTCCAGGTGTGTCTGGTATATGTGTTTGATATACTTACCTTAGTGCGTTGCATTCCAGGTGTGTCTGGTATATGTGTTTGATATACTTACCTTAGTGCGTTGCATTCCAGGTGTGTCTGGTATATGTGTTTGATATACTTACCTTAGTGCGTTGCATTCCAGGTGTGTCTGGTATATGTGTTTGATATACTTACCTTAGTGCGTTGCATTCCAGGTGTGTCTGGTATATGTGTTTGATATACTTACCTTAGTGCGTTGCATTCCAGGTGTGTCTGGTATATGTGTTTGATATACTTACCTTAGTGCGTTGCATTCCAGGTGTGTCTGGTATATGTGTTTGATATACTTACCTTAGTGCGTTGCATTCCAGGTGTGTCTGGTATATGTGTTTGATATACTTACCTTAGTGCGTTGCATTCCAGGTGTGTCTGGTATATGTGTTTGATATACTTACCTTAGTGCGTTGCATTCCAGGTGTGTCTGGTATATGTGTTTGATATACTTACCTTAGTGCGTTGCATTCCAGGTGTGTCTGGTATATGTGTTTGATATACTTACCTTAGTGCGTTGCATTCCAGGTGTGTCTGGTATATGTGTTTGATATACTTACCTTAGTGCGTTGCATTCCAGGTGTGTCTGGTATATGTGTTTGATATACTTACCTTAGTGCGTTGCATTCCAGGTGTGTCTGGTATATGTGTTTGATATACTTACCTTAGTGCGTTGCATTCCAGGTGTGTCTGGTATATGTGTTTGATATACTTACCTTAGTGCGTTGCATTCCAGGTGTGTCTGGTATATGTGTTTGATATACTTACCTTAGTGCGTTGCATTCCAGGTGTGTCTGGTATATGTGTTTGATATACTTACCTTAGTGCGTTGCATTCCAGGTGTGTCTGGTATATGTGTTTGATATACTTACCTTAGTGCGTTGCATTCCAGGTGTGTCTGGTATATGTGTTTGATATACTTACCTTAGTGCGTTGCATTCCAGGTGTGTCTGGTATATGTGTTTGATATACTTACCTTAGTGCGTTGCATTCCAGGTGTGTCTGGTATATGTGTTTGATATACTTACCTTAGTGCGTTGCATTCCAGGTGTGTCTGGTATATGTGTTTGATATACTTACCTTAGTGCGTTGCATTCCAGGTGTGTCTGGTATATGTGTTTGATATACTTACCTTAGTGCGTTGCATTCCAGGTGTGTCTGGTATATGTGTTTGATATACTTACCTTAGTGCGTTGCATTCCAGGTGTGTCTGGTATATGTGTTTGATATACTTACCTTAGTGCGTTGCATTCCAGGTGTGTCTGGTATATGTGTTTGATATACTTACCTTAGTGCGTTGCATTCCAGGTGTGTCTGGTATATGTGTTTGATATACTTGCGTTTTATGAAGGAAAGGGGTATGATAGGGTATAGACTGGGAGGAGTATCATGGTGAGAGAATCCTGAGTTTGAAAACTAGTGTACAGTAGTGGTGGTGATGGAGAGATGTGGGGGGGGTCTAGTGGTGTGTGGTGGGATGTAGAAAAATTAAGTAGTGTTAGAAGGAGAATGTTTGGTGTATATAGGAATGACATGATTATGGGGGATTACTAGAGAGGTGGAAGTTTTTGTTTGTATGATAGAAGTGAGGTGTGATAAATGTGTAAATAGTATAGCAACTAGTGATGCGAGTAGCTGTGTGCTGATTGGCTCTGTGGTACAAATGGCTGTGTGCTGATTGGCTCTGTGGTACAAATGGCTGTGTGCTGATTGGTTCTGTGGTACAACTGGCTGGGGATGAAATAACAGAAGTGTAGTTGGTGTGGTGTTGGGTGGGAATTGGTGGTATGGAAGAGAAGAAAAGAGAGCTCAAGTGCTGTGAGGGCGAATGTAGCTACACCTGTTGAGATGGAGGTCTGGCAACTGACTGGAAAAAAATATCTACAAGTTAGTGGAGGTCTGTGGTAAAAGCAACCAGTGGGTGAGAAAAGGCAAATGTTCTTCATATAGTATAAGGAGAAAATATGAAGTAAGATGTCAGCTATAAGTCGGTGCAAAGCAGGAACATTGTATCTGATGACTGTGGTTGTTGCAGACTGGGCTGTTTCAGAGGTTAGATATTCCTGTAGGATTTATATAATCGACTAAAGCAGGAAAGAGTGACATTAGGGAGAGCCTATGGTGAGGGATTAGAGAAAGACAAAGGTGATTAGAGATTGCAGAATTGCACTTTAAGCTGGTGAGCCACAGAAATGATGGAAGGCTATGAGACTTCATAGTTAGCAGTTTAGTTAGTGGCGAAAATGGCTAGTGGGGGAGTTTGGTGAGAGCACATTTATTTGATTAACAGAGTGAAAGAAAGTGGAGTGGACCTAAGGGGCTGTGTCTCACACCTTGCTTCATTCATCACTATAAGGCTATTCACACTTCAATTGCCAGCACACACCTACTATCAACTCTTTTCTATGCCTCCCCCCTCTTTACAAACCTAAACAAGACAACCCTTAACAAACTTGCTTCTTGTTACAATCACATAGCTAGATTTGCCACAAATTCCACCTTTAGAACGCACCACTGCACTGACTTGAAGCAACTAGGGTGGTTAGAGTTTTCCAGCCAACTCCATTTCAACCAACTCAAAACGGCTCACCAGATACTGTATCACCCAGAGAAAACACCAGCTCTGAAAAACATCATTCACCCCTATAGTAACCTGCAATCTTTACGCTCCTCCAATAAGATCTTAGCTCAAACTACCAAAGCCAATAATTCTGCTGGGGATTCTCTATTCTCAAACTTTGTAGGTAAAATTTGGAACTCCCTACCGACCATGCTCACCTCAGAACCCTCACGCCTACAATTCAAAAAAAAGCTTAAACCCCATCTCAATACTCTCTGGCAATGTCCCTGTTCCAAACCTGATTAACCACTATCATTTACCCTTCTCTTACCTCACTATCCTTAACCGCTTTTTAACAAGGTGCCTCGCCTTTGTAACTGACCTATGTTTTTTTTTTATATGCTGCTGTTGTTTTTTTTTTCCCCAAGATGTGATGTATCTTTATATTGTATTTAGAACTCAACTATCTTCCTTTTTTTGCATTAACAATGTTTATATGTCTATTATGTACTTGGAGCTTTTCTCCCCGGGCCTCCGCTGAAAATGGACATGTATCCAGTCGGACTCTCCTGGTTAACAAATGTAAAATAAAATAAATAAATAATAAATAAATGAAGGTCACTTTATTTATTTAAATTGTTGTAAAACAGTTTTGTAATTAAATTTAAATTACATTGTATCTTTGTGTAAAACAATTTGCAAGTTAAAGTTTACTTGGATACACATACATTGTTGCTTATAAATGCACTTTGATGGTCGTTTCAGGTGCTGGTAGTTGGCTTAGGTGCAAACTATATGCTTATGTGCTGGGGAAGCTTGGACCTCATTTTCTATGGAATAAAAAAAACTGCTTAATGTGATCAGGTAGGACAGAAGAGTTGGGTTTGGCCTCATGAGAGAAGATTGGTGTTATTAGCACAGTTGCAAGAGGAGAATAGAACTTCTGTTTCTAAGGCTGTCTAGGTCTTGTAATAAGTGAAGGAAAATAAAGATAAGAAGAGAAACAGACTTGTGTTCAAGCATGGTTTGGTCCCTAGAACCCCTTCCAGCAGGAAGGTGAAGATTCGGCCTTAAAATGCATTCAGAGGTCTGGGTCCATGCAATAGATTAATAACAAAAATAACATCCTTGGTAAGGTTTCATAATCAGTGTTGGCTAACCATACCAAACAAAACACCAAAAGTATTGAAAAATTCTCCAACATGGGTTATTAGGACTCATCTGTCTAATATAATAAAAATAGAAGCTTTGCTACATTTGCCTGAGATTAGCATTCAA
The DNA here is from genome assembly GCF_019279795.1 of Protopterus annectens. NCBI lineage: Eukaryota > Metazoa > Chordata > Ceratodontiformes > Protopteridae > Protopterus > Protopterus annectens. Next base: position 1,428,272,943 of record NC_056745.1, read on the forward strand.
AGACACAACTATAAAAAACAATAAAGGTGTCACACTTTACTAGCTGTATATCAGTAACTGCTTGGTGCACAGCTCAGCACTATAATATCTTTAAAGCTAACAAAGTACTTTAACTGTAGTTAACACATGCTTTATGAAGCAATACAGTTGTTGCATCTTTTGGCTTTTCCCAGTTAGGGGTCGCCATAGCGGAACTCCGGTCCACTAATGATTGGCAGTATACAGTAAACAGGAAAAAAATAAAAACAGTCACTTATTACAGGCCTTATAGCTACTGTGCATACGAGCACACTCTGTGAAGCAGTACAAAAAATATTACTAAAGCATCCATGTTTACAGGCTGTATTTCAGTTAGCACTGTACATGCAAAGCACACTTGGTGAGCAGATGATCAAATATAATTTAATGCTAGGTGATTAGTTCTTCTGTTTTGAATCACATAGGCATCATTCCCATGCTTAAATTAAACATGCAGAAATGGAGAGCAACATCACATTCGCTCTGTTTACATCAGCTTACATTGTAGCATAAAATAAATTATAAATGATCATACTTTTGACAACATGGTCAAATACAACAAACATATTAGTGCATTGATGTGCTTTGCTTCAGGAAGACATTGGTCAGCTGAAGGAGTCATGGATACGTTTGCAGTAAGACACTGACTGAAGTCATATATGATCGATGTGATAAATTAAGACAACGGTTAAACAACAAATAACTTAGTGAATGCAGCAACTAGTGGAATGCAACATCTGTAGAATGCATATGATTTGCAAATGGTGCCCTCTGGGAGAACAGAGCAGTAACTGAAAGAGTGAAGGTAGATGGTGGAGAGAAACACTGAACAGGTATACACACTAGTTGAGATGGAGATGTGGCAACTGATGGGGCAAAAAGAAATATGTGTAAACCAGTGGAGGGCCATGATAAGACATACCAGTTGGGTGAGAGAAGGCAAACTTGTCTGCAGATAGTAAACTGAGATGTCTGCTATAATTCCCTGCATAGTAGGCAAACTGTGTCGGACAAGTGTGGCCGAGGGAGACTGGGCTGTTTTTTGGTGTTACCCATTGATGTAGGATTTACATACTAGACTACAAGAGAAAAAGGCTAAGATTAAGGAAATTTTATGGTAAAGGATTAGAGAAAGTCAGAGGTGGCTAGAGACTGGATGATATATGTTAAGCTGGTGCACCACTGAAATGAATGAAGGCTATGAGACTGCTTTTTAAATACAGCTGTCTGCCATAGACTTCAGCTTGTCCAGGACAGACTCCAGAAACTTAAAGCTTGAGTCTGACAGTTCAAGAACATAAAGGCCATGGAGCAAACTTACACGTCTTCTTTCCAAAATGGTCAAGAATACAACTCTCCTTATTATTGGGAAAGGGGTTCCTTGACAGAGCTAAAGAAGATCCATTCTTGGAATCTAGGGACACCAGAGATGCATCAACCAGAGGGTTCTTCTATAAGAACTTAAAGAAATTCTGGACCTAAGAATGGGGGTGGGGGCTAAGCTAACACCAGTAATGTAGTGATAAACATATCTTGCAGGTCTTCTAGGACTAAGAGAATATCTACAGGCATTGGCCCAGGCAGGCCCATGAAAGTCCTCTACTGTAGATGGGCCCATAAATGCTCTTTTGCATCCCATAGGAAGGCATCCTTCATCCTGTGAAGGATGTTCTCAAAACAGTGATGCTCGAGTGAAGAAACGCAGGATAGGGCATCCTCAGTGATTGATTTACAGAAACAGTGGGGAGACATTTGGCCTTATGTGTTACTTCATCCATCTCAAAATCTGGGATATCAAAATCCTACATCAGGCAGGCTTTAGCTTTCTCTTACTGGAAGGAGCCCCCACATCTCTGTCATTTATAGTGCTGTGTGTTTGGATATCAAAATGCTTATGGAATCCTAGACCACCTGAAAAAGGTTGTTGGGTGTAGCTTAGGTTATGGGTTTGGTCAAGGAACTGCTTGACTTAGGCTAAGGCAAGGTAGCAGGTGCTGGTTTGTGCTTTAGTGATTTAGGCCTCGGCTGTTGAGGGGTATCCACTTAACAGGTCTTACGTCAAAGGTATGTTACCACCACCTCAGTTTGATTTCCAGAAATCTGTTTTTCAATGAGCATCAATGGAATACTTCTCCTTCCCTTTGCTGATGACTATAGAAATGTCAGCTGCAGGGGCCTATGAGCCTACTGATATCCTCCTTAACCAAAGCCATCATGCTAAGTCTAAAGCCAATGGTGTGGCAGCATCCAAAGTAACTGCACCTCAGGTTTGATCAAACCTGAACCTAAAGACAGGAGTTGTGAGCATACCTCACTGATCTTAATGCTGTCTGACCGGGGGGGGGACTTGATTTGGAAATACTATCACTGTTTTCCCTACTCTGCTTGAAGCACCTCTCTGAGTTCTTACATTTTCATAAATGGCTTGAATAGGCCTTGACTGACCATGTGCACATCTTTTTTGACCTAGGTATTCCCACAGAAAGTTAAACCATAAAGAGATGGTCTTCAGGATGAATTTGGTGTAGTGTGGACAAGCATTCCCATCTTACTCCAAGCTTAGGTGATCCACACATTACGAATGAAAACTTTTGTGTAGGATTTGTTTTTTATTTTTCAAACAGTTGCTAACCTTTTCTGTTTCGATATCTGAAAACTTAACCTCACGATCAGAAAAAACAGCAAGTCACAAAAATAAAGACATTCAAAAATTCCCCCTTGTGGAGTTCTCTTCTGTGTCATCTGGGACTCCAGAAGTAGGTGAATATGTCAAACTTATGACACAGGATACTGCATACAGCAAACATGCAGTCCCCAGTGCATGCTGCCTACATGCAGTCCCCAACGCATGCGGCCTGCATGCAGTCCACAGTGCATGCCGCCTGCATGCAGTCCCCAGTGCATACTGCCTGCATGCAGTCCCCAGTGCATACTGCCTGCATGCAGTCCCCCGTGCATACTGCCTGCATGCAGTCCCCTGTGCATACTGTCTGCATGCAGTCCCCAGTGCATACTGCCTGCATGCAGTCCCCAGTGCATGCTGCCTGCATGCAGTCCCCAGTGCATACTGCCTGCATGCAGTCCCCAGTGCATGCTGCCTGCATGTATGGAGCAAGCATGAACTGCAGCAAGAAAGATCTGAAGCTGATGTTGGCCTCATCCCTCTTATACCACGTTTGTACCGACTTTCATGAAGGAGAGATTTGGAAGAGGCCAAGAGCCCAAAGGCAGAACTGTGGAAGTTAGGCCAGCTGACAGACTCCTGTGAACAGGAATCCCAGAAGTTATGATTGTAAAAGGAATGTCATGATAAACATTAGCAATTTTCATTTTTCATCTCCTATTTCAGATTTTTTTATCACTGGAATTCTTGAAATCCCTGAAAAACTTGTTACCAAAAAAGGTGTTATATGTTGGGCAGAAAGTCAAACACCATTTCATGTTTCAAAGTCTATAAAATTGTAACATGCTACACTTCTGTGTTGTTTAAAGTGAAACACCATTTCATGTTTCAAAGTCTGTAACACTGTAACGTGCTACACGTCTGTGTTGTTTAATTGTTTTGCTTGTTAACTGGATTGTTGCACTGCTATAAACACTTTTCAGTTATGGTCTGAGCCAACATTGCAACATAGTATAAGGTCAGTAAAGACTTACAACATGGAGAATGACAATTAAGATAACTTCCATGAACAATAACAATAATACATTGTTGCTATTTACAGTAAATATACACTTTTATTCAGCAATGTCCTCTAAATCCTAACAATTTTGCCTACCACCAAAATTAATTTGACAGCATGGATTATACCAAGCTTTATAGGATCATAGGAGGTGATTAGGCTAAGCCGAGCCATTCAGGCCCCAATTTTCCCAATTATTAATGCCCACTGGCTATAATGTCTTTGATATATATGCTTGTGCCTTAGAGATATTATTATTAATATGCATTTGTTAACCAGGTAGACCAACTGGACAGCTGCCATTGACTATTAAAATACAGTTAGTCTAAGGCAGAAAAGCACATGATTAAGAACAGCTAAGCAAAAGACTCAGCACACTATGGCTCAGACAGGCATGCATACAGAAAAACAACAAAACTGCGGACCATTAAAAGAGTTAAGACCTCAGATTTGTAACCGAAACATGTTACCAGATGTCTTTAATGCAGTTGCACTGAAATGTAGTGCATACATGCTGTTTTAAGTTTTGATCAGAATGTAGAATAAATTGAATTATCTATCAAGTCTTGCAGAAGTAGCAGATTGCATGTGCAGTTTCTTAAAAGGGTCATTCAATTGCTGATAATGTAAAAGACAGCCTATTATGTGCGACGGCACTTTGGTCATGAGTTCTTAAGGAAGAATGCTGGGCAGTAAAAATTAACCTTTGTGCTACATAATGGAAAGAATCAATATGCAGGAAGTTGAAAAGAAGCGATACCAAGATAAACACAAATATCAACAGCAATAAACTGGTTTGTGCAGTCAAAAACTCAATTACAAGTAAATGTTTGACTGAACACATGCTGAACATAATGGCTGTTTTCTAATACATAAAGCAAAGCAATGTAACATTTGAATATCCTTGCATGATACTCTGTTGTTTGTGTTTATTTTTTGCTGGATGGCATTATCAATGATCATCTGTATAGACAACTTGACTTTTATGTTAATCGGGATAGTTAACTGTTATCTGTTTAATATGTAGTAATTCTTTTGTTAAGATTAATCAGAATATAGTGTTTGCTGCTTTCAAAGTTTTTGTCAGATAATTGGGTCTAGCTAACTGATGACAAAGGAAGAGTGTATATAAATTGTTGAGGACACTGATAATGTGCTCATAAATTAAAAAAATGCTCACAAAAAGGTAGGTAATGCAGATGCAGGGTACATGAATATTTACCACTTAACAATGGGTACAGTGAAGCTACACTGGTGATGACATGGGTAGACTGTTTTGAGGCGCATGCAGATATAGGGTACATAATTAACATGTCAGGTACTTTAGGCAGTTCCCTGGTTTAATTCTTGGCAGGGGTGCTTTCTGTGCAGAGTCTGCATGTCCTCTCTGTGTTCATGTGGGTTTTCTTTGGGTGATCGGGTTTCCTCCAACATTCCAAAGACATGCAGTAGGTAGAATGGATACTCTAAATTTGCCATAGGTGTGAGTGTGCTTGCGAGTGTGTGTGGTGTGGAAGAACTACCACAGCAATGCTAGCCACCCGGCAGTGTAAACTGTGGCTCTAAAAGATTGTCGCTGTTGAAGTGACACACTGACCCCATGTGCAAAAATGCGCAAAACATTGTGGATAAATGGATGGATGTGTGCTTATTTCACATCTTTTTCTGTCCCCAAAAATTCTGACTGAACAGCACAAATCAGTCACAAAAAAGCAGAATGCATGCTGGCTGGTTCACAAAGTTGTAGACTGGTCCTCACTGTGCTCCAAGATGACTCATCTTCATTTAGCATCCCAGGTACAGGAGGAGGTGTGCCTCAGAAGAATCTGAGTGAGTGTCTGATGTGGGAGCACTAATCCTGGAGGTAGAATGCTAACAGTCTTACCTTAAGTGTTCCAGTGTGTGTGTGTGTGTGTGTGTGTGTGTGTGTGTGTGTGTGTGTGTATGTGTGCATATCCAGGTATTGCATCTCTTGCAATTTGGAAATCGAGGAACATTATATTTCCAAGGAATGGGCAAGCACTCTTGCTACAAATCAAGGGCATTCATAGCGGGACCAACACATCAGGCATGCTTCTTTGCACATCCATGGAATAACTTCAGTGACTGCAGCTCTTAACTCCCTCTTCCAGTGTTCTAGAACATAAGTGGTAGGAGGTAGTGAATGTGCATATGAGTAAGTGGGTCTTCATGGCCACAAAAATACAGAGACAACAACAGCAAAAAAAAAAAAAATCTTGTAAAGCCCTGCCATTACTTTAGCAATTTCACTAGCATTGCTTTTTATAGTCAGTACATGTAAACATGATGAAGAGCTCGTAAAATGCTCTCCTTCTTGATTGAGAGGAAAATCTGCAGGACAAAAATATTTTAAATAAGAACAGAAATTGCATGCATGGTCTGGGACTGGAAGTTCAGCTAATCATTGCAGGAAATAATGTCTTTGTAGAGAGGTTAGCAGCAGTACTCTGCCTGGAGGACTCTTTTACATTATTCTTAATAATATGTGATCGTTGCAACTAGCTCATGCTGTCATTGACATCTAAGAACATTTAGAAAAATTCCTCCAAAAGGAAAAAGTACGCCAAGCTTAGCAAAATCTAGGAAGAAAATGAAACTGTGAAAGGCCTCAAACCTATGATCTGCAAGCGGGTGGAATCTTTATAGGCTATAAAAACATGAAAACATAGTTCTCAGTCTTCATTCCCTGTTGTAAAAGTGCTTTTCAAAATGGGAAGCACACAATAAAATGTAGAGTATTTGCTAACAAGTTCAACTGAGATGCTTATAATGTGGTTGACTTTTTGCTTTGTATTTATGAAATTTTGTATGTTGATGGAACTATATGATTCGGTATTATATAATGTACAGCCTGCTAAAAATTTAAAAACTGTGTGCTTTTAGTTCAGAAGAGGGGATTTATCTGAAGCAAAATGACTCATTTGTTCCTCAGGATGAAGTGAAATTGAACACTATGCATCAAAACTGCATAAAAACTACAAAGAGAAAGCTTGTGGTATTATAATTTTAGCTTTTAGACATGCTTTGTTCATAAATTCTTTTCACGATGTTGTGGAGAATGAGATATTTCTTCGTGTTGTCAAAAATGTTCTACAAGTCTGACATGAAGCGTGTAAAGTCAAGATGGAAGTTAAAGCTTCAGTACTAAGGATGAGATTAAAACTTCATGATTCACTAAGGAAAGATGTGGTTTTTTGAGAAAACGTGCATTAAAAATATTACTTATGGCAACATTTCTATAGTAGTTCAATTCTGTCATAAAATGTGCTTCTGTTGTTTTCTAGTGCAGAAGTCACATTCTGTAAAAGCACAATAAGTGCTTCACAGCCCCGATGAATTTATGAATTCTGTAATTATTTTAATTCCATATTTTAATATACTAAATAGTACATTAGTGAAAGTAAGATTAATATTGTCAAGAAAAAGAGGCAGTAACCTCTTTATACAGTGTATCCTGAGTAGAAGGAAAAACAAGGGTGGTCTGGGAAAGTTTTATTCACCGAGCTGAGCATTTGCACTAAGACTGAACATGTGCACTAAGACTAAGCCCTAAAGAGTAAAGAGTGAATATCTTTATGAGATGCAGAGTTCCAAAGCATAAAGTGTCTCTGCCTACTACATAGCACATTGACTAATATCATCTCACAAAAATAAAATCTGGCAACCATAAACAGGCATTTATATAGCTGACTAGCTAGACTGTAAATGATAGTGCTGAAGAACTCAGTAGGATAATTAAACAGCACCAGAAAGCATTGATAGAGAAAATAAAATATAGCTTAAAAGAAGTGACTTAAAAGCAAGGAGCTGTCTACCAATGTAACTTACAAGTGTTGAGACTTCACACATAGTCATTCACTTTCATAACAGTTTCAAGGAAAGATACAGTTCCTCCAACTGATTAGGACAGAGAATTATGCTATTCTGCACATTTCCCTCACCACTTCATCACATATTTTTTCTGGATAATTAGAATAAGAAATCAGGTTTGACAAAAGCCAATATGAAATTGTGAAAATCAGTTTTATTCAATATGTAGGTAGGACTACTTCTCATTCTATCAAGTTATATCTTAAAAGAACGCAATTTGGGAAGCACTTCAAAAAAATATGTGAAGTGAGGTGTCAGGTGCAACTATGCTTCCCAGCAAGGTTACCTCTGAGCTAGGCAGGACTGACAGGGATATTCAGTTACTGTGACATTGCAGAAGAATTTCTGATTTCCCTACCCAGTCAGTGTAAACGTCTACAGCAATGCCACAATCCATAACACCTGTCAAGAATGCATACAAACTGGGTAAAGTGGTGGAGAATACTCCCTACTTTCAACACTGTGTAGATGAATTGGGGGAACAGACAAAAAGAGCTAGACCCCAATGGGCAATAAACAAGGGAAAACATTTGGCTTCTTTCACTTGGAGTCTTCATGCTCAACAGATCTTACATACTAGATTGTTGGCTGAAGTCCCTTTAAATAATGGAGGATGTCCTCGACTGCAAACAACTCTTCTCAATGCAGTTTAACAAGACATCAGTATAACAAGCAGTCATGGGGACAGAAATATTCAATTCTTATAAAGATGCTCACAAGCCTGTATAAAGCACCTGTCCTGAAATGCAGCAAACTCAATCTGAACTATTTACACTGGTTATACTATGAATTATCAAGTACAATCTAGTCAAGGCTATAATAAGATGAAATAAAACAAAACTTCAAATACATGAAAAAATAATTAATGCATTTTTTGCAAGGAGGCAAGATCTTTGTACCTTATGTGGAAATTCCACTCATACGCCCTTATTTAAATATACTAACTCCACCAGTGTATAGCCCACAAACACTAGATCACTGTAAATGCACTAACAGAATCTGCACCAGCAGTGACCTTCAATGAGAAAGAACAACTAAGAATCTACAACTCATGGAAGTGAAACTTTAAGAGCTGTGACCTCATCCACATTACACTAAACTAAAGGAAAGGAATCTGTCTGCTTTCATCCTTCCTCTCTTACTTTCATTATAATACCTTTCCTCAAATACATGGTGTTATTAAATGGTGACAGAAGCCATCATCCCACCTTACTCCTCTCTTCAACGCATGCCAGTTTGCTTTGTCACAAAGATGTATGCTATTTCCTGGAAATGTCATCATTATATTATCAAGTGCACAATCTCTTAAGCATTCCTGCATGCTGTTTAGATATAAAGCTCTTGTGTTTTTTATTGTCTAAAGAAGCAGCTAGCTACTTTTTCAGGTGAACTAATTGTAACATGTGTAACATGCACTGCCAGGTAGTATATAGAAGAGGTCCCAAATCTTGCTGTCACTGTAAACTTTGGTTTTAGGCTATTTGATGTAATTCGTGTATTTAATAAACAGCCCACTGACTATTTTGCTTCAGTTGTAAAAACTGACACAAGGCATATTTTGTCACAGACTGAACAAAATTAATAATTGTTTTACTATAAAGACATGGGTGGTGCCACTCCGGGACACACTGAGGCATGTGCTCAGCTGTGAAACAGTGGGCCCAAATGACTGTGTCCCCCCAAGTATTGAAAAAAAAATTAAAAGGGCCAGCATACGTATAAACCTGTTAAAACAATCTTAAGTTCACCTTCTCTCCATGTTCACAGTAGTACAATATGGGTAGACAGCCCAGGTCCTTTTACTATGCAGTCTGTTCTAATCATGTGCAGTTTATGTCCTTAGTGACTGATCGCAAGTCCTTTCCCATGACTCTAGTCACATGACTAGAAATTACTGTGTGGAAGTCCAATGCACAAATCGCCTAAACCAGGATAGTGTAATACTTCCTTCTTGCAGCAGCACGGAAAAACAGACAACTGTGGGCAGAGGTAACAAGCAGCCACTGCCACCAGCAGAACATTACTAAATCCAAATATTTCAGGCATAGGCAAAAATACCTTTGTAACATGCCAATATACCAAAGCAATCATTCCCATAGTAAGTGTCCAAGGTGTTCTTAAAACCATCTAAACTAGTGTAAAGTTTAATATAATTTGGTAGTCTATTCCATGCATCAGCTACTCTCTCAGACAACCAACTGGTTCATATCTCATTCCTGTATAATCCCCTGCACAGGTTCTCTGATAGTTCTCTATTACTCTTTGGTAATCACAAACATTCCCAGTGGTAATTTCTTGTGAATGTCCTATTTTCCTGAACAAAAATCTCCTCTTAAAAGTCTATATGAAATACTGTACACATTGAGATAGTTTTATCTTACATAATAACTTAAACTTTCACAGCCATGGATGCCCTTGGTATATTTCCACTGCACTCTTTCTATTTTATTCATGATATTTTTCTCATAGGGTGTCCATATTACTATTATTATTATTATTATTATTACTATTATTATTATTATTATTATTATTATTACTATTATTATTATTATTGTTATTATTACTATTATTATTATTACTATTATTATTATTATTATTACTATTATTATTATTATTATTACTACTATTATTACTATTATTATTATTATTACTACTACTATTATTACTATTATTATTATTACTATTACTATTATTATTATTGTTATTATTACTATTATTATTATTATTATTACTATTATTATTATTATTACTACTATTATTACTATTATTATTATTATTATTATTATTATCATTATTATTCTATACTCTAGTTTGAGCACAAAATGACTAACAGTGATTTCATAATTTCTGATTTCCTAGCATTTATAAATCTTTAATCAACTGGATGATAGGATCAGAAAAAAAACCTCAAAGCTGGATCTACCCATATATTCTTGGGTCTTTTTTCTCCTAAATTTCCTATACTTAGTTTGATGTATTTATCAGCATATTATTCTCCTGTGTCAAAATGGTCAGTTTAGATATGTTCTTTTGCAGACATGCACTGTCTGTTATAGACACAATCAGTCTTAGGAATGTTTCATGTCCTTGCCTGTTCCTTTGAAGGATTTCCTTGCATCAAGTGCCATCCAGGCAAAAGGGAACTGCTTATTTTTAAATAATTATTTTTAAAAAATGCACTTTTGGAAGCTATTTAAGTAATCAACTGCTGATTTCTTATTTTACTTGTGCATTTAAATCTGAATTTGCTCAAACTGTCTTGCTGCTGTCTGAATGACTTGTGTAGCTTGTTTGTTAAAGCTGTTTTGTGGTAGCAATATACTCTCAAGCAGTCTTTTTTTGTGTTTTTACATTTAGGTGACTGGGATAGTCCATCTAGTGACAGTAGGGGGTGATCTGATCTATCTGAGTTTGGAAACACATAAGAAAGCAGTAAGTGTAGCTGTTTTATTAGCCAGAGGGATTAGAAAACTGTTTCCTATGTTTTATGTGCCTGTATAAATTTGGTACATTTGCACAGTGCTTGACATTTCACGTGTGCTACTGAAGTGATTTCCTTCAACACATGCTATGTAGGCAAAAGCTAAATACACACTTCCAAAAGCTATTAAAGTGACTGACTGCTGGTTTGTTTTATTTATGCATTTACCTGCATTTAAGTCTAAAATTACTGCAGTTGCTCAAACTGTCTTGCTGTTGGTCTGACTGACTTGAAATTTTTATGTCTAGCTAGTCTCTTGAAGCTGTTTTGTGGTAGCATATACTCACAAGCAGTCTTTTTGTGTTTTTTATATTAAGTGGACTGAGAGAATCCATCTAGTGGCAGTAAGTGGGGGTCTGGTCTATCTCGAGTTGGGAAACACATGAGAAAGCTGTAAGTGTAGTCGTTTTACTGGGGGCTTAAGGACTTGTATAAATTTGTTGGATTTCTGTGCTTCTGCTTATTATACAGCATGCAGACACATAGAAACCAACCAAATTAAGCATGCTGTACAATAAAAGAAACAAAATCATAGCTAAATTAGGGAGTGTAACATCAAAAAATGATAAAAACTCTCATCAGAATGAACAGACAACCAAGAGGATTAATTTAATCCAACAAAAAATATTTTAAGGCGACGATAGTGTCCCAGGCCAATGACAACCATAAGGCTTTCTTCAGCTATGTCCAAAACCTCAAAGGCAGCATACAACAGGGTGCTGAATTTCTGGCAAAAGGAGCCACATTCACAGAACTTGTAGATATAGCAAATCTTCTGACTGGCAAATTCTGCTCCAACCTCCCTTCTCACCACCAGCCTCCCCCAGGAAATATCAGCTAATGTAACTCCTCCAGCTATCAGTAGAGAGCAGGTCTTAAAGGCACACTTTAAAGCCAAGAATACAGATTTGATGGGCCCTGATAATATCACTAAATAGCCTGAAATATGACCTCTGAGGGCCATTTGAGTCACTATTCAAAAAAGCCTCTGAACAGGCTTCGAACCACATGAATGGAGGAACACATCATCATCCCTCTACATAAGGCTGGACCATGAAAGGATCCAGGGAACTACAGACCCATAAGTTTTACTAGTCTCATATGCAAAGCTATGGAAATAATTATCATGGAAATGATTAATAAAGACACAGGAAACTTTCAGACATTGGACCTAACCCAGTTTGGTTTTGGCAAAGACAGGGCATGTCTATTGAACCTGCGGGTCTTGTTTGAGAAGGTCACCAAGACAATGGATAAGAGCAAAATGTTGCGCACTGCATACATTGACCTAGTGACGGCATTTGATACAATACCACAAAAAGTGAAATCCGTGGTACACCTTGAAGTCTCAGAAAAACTTACTATGCAACCTACACTGGGTCCAAAACATACCAAGAAAAAACTTCACAGCATGGGGGATATGATGTTCACTTCCTAAATTATGTTATGCACTTAGTTCACGTAATAAAAATCGAACTGTAAAATATACCTGTAAAATATGTGCTTCAAAATAATCAAATAGAAAATAGTAGGTAGACCACAGTTCAGTTAAAAATGGAATATCCTTTATTGAAACACACAAACAAGTGATCCTAGTTGAGTATAATGAAAAGCATTAAATACATTCATTATTTACATATAATCAGGTTATTTGCAGCAAGTCAGTAGTTACAGAGGGTGGTTCTGTTAAGAGCAATAAAAGCATTAAAATCATTCCTTTAGCCAAGTTCCCCTTCCTCTTTAACACCACAGTGCAATCAGAAACTGTGCTACCTAAAACTGAACCTAGAAAGTTAGAGACAAATTACAGTCTAAGACCAGTTTATTAACATTTTGTATAGACTAATCAACTAATCAAAACTTTATTAAGAAACTAACTAAAAAATGGCTGACTGACTAACAAAAAGATCTACGAATAGACATGTACCAGAATAAATATTAATAAAAATATATATAAATATACAACTTTTAACAAAGATTTCTTTCGTATAAAATAAATACTTCATCAGGTCTGTGCGTCAAAAACAAATCATAACATGAATGAACATATATAGACAGACAAATGAAAACCTAAGTAGGACGAAAAACCATAAAAAATAATTGCCAAGTTGGAAATACAGTGATAAATGTTAATAATAAAGCATTAAGACCATGGGGATACGTTAAAGTGTGGCATCTAACTAAGAAAACAATTAGTTTGAGAGTGTAAGACTGCACTCAAGAGTAACTGCAACCTTTAAAACAGAAAAAAGAAAAAAAAAGACTAGGCCCATGCACATTGTGTGCACTATCAGACTTTCACTGCCTAAAAGGGAAAGTGTTCAGTTTAAAATCTAAAGTAGCATCTAATGCAGAGCCATCAAAAATTATTAATGTATACACGAGCCACCTAGAGTGTGTCCTTTATAACATTGTAAGTTAGTGCAAAATGAAGTAAACAGTGTTTGATATTTGTTTTTAAACACAATATAAACAAGTAATGTCAGCATTAATCAGTCCTATATCAGTCTTTTAAACAATGGGGCATTTTTCTGAGATCTAGTATGCTTTTTATGGAGCAATATTAACTAAGCCCCGGTTTTCTAAAAGAGTTCAGCTTCAGCTGCCACAATAGTTCACGTTTTTCTAAAAGATTAGGGATGTCTCCTTCTAGTTCCAAAAGGTCCACATGATCAATAATTTGAAATTTAAGGCCAGTGTGTCTTTTGTGTAGCTGCAGGTGCTGAGCCAATGTGTTATTCTTGCACTTGGCTCTAATTTCAAAAGGATGGCCAGAAATCCTTATTTTAAGTCTGTTGAGCATTTTACCCACATAAAATGCTTCACAGTCATGCAGCTTGCCCAGTAAACAACCTGCATTGAGTTACAGTTACCCCCTGCATTGGTTTTAATAATTTTCTTTAAATAAGGGCAGAAAAACATGTCTCCCTCCTGTATGCACTGACAAAAGACACATTTGGCTCCACACTTACTGGTGCATATATCTTCTGGTCTGGGCCTACCTTCAACCCAACTCCTGATGTTCCTGGCTTTCCTGTACACAAAGGAAGGAGCTTCTCCAAGGATGTCCATTAGATCCGAGCTTTCAGTAATTATGGCCCAATTGTAATAGTCAACAGTAAAATGATAGTGTCTGAATTATGATCATGCACTTTACTGAAAGTTTTTGTTTAATCCTAGGTCTCTACACTGCAAATGGTATCTTATATGACTTTTATTTGTTGTACTAAGGTATGAAATTGTATACTTTTTGTGTGAGGATTTTTTCCCTAGGCTTCCTCTGAAAAGGGGTTCTTTGTCCACTTAGACATTCCCTGTCAACAAATGCAAAAAAATATATATTTTCTTAGCCTCTCCGCTAAAAAGGCCCTGGCATCATCCTTCCTGCTCCCAACTCTGCTATACAGTGCTCCCATCCTCACCAATCTACAAAATGACTCTTGCTACAACAAAGTTGCTAAATTTGTTACAAATGCAAAATTTTCTACCCACCACTGCTCCTCTCTGCATCAACTAAAATGGCTAGAATCCCCTCCCCATCTCACTTTTCTAGAACTAACCATAGCCCCCCACGAAAATCTATCAACCTGAAACCTGCCCTTCTCTCTCCTCCATACAGACCATGTACCATCCATCTCACTTATCTACAACTAACCATAGCCCCCACGAAAATCTATCAACCTGAAACCTGCCCTTCTCTCTCCTCCATACAGACCATGTACCATCCATCTCACTTTTCTAGAACTAACCATAGCCCCCACGAAAATCTATCAACCTGAAACCTGCCCTTCTCTCTCCTCCATACAGACCATGTACCATCCATCTCACTTATCTACAACTAACCATAGCCCCCACAAAAATCTATCAACCTGAAACCTGCCCTTCTCTCTCCTCCATACAGACCATGTACCATCCATCTCACTTATCTACAACTAACCATAGCCCCCACGAAAATCTATCAACCTGAAACCTGCCCTTCTCTCTCCTCCATACAGACCATGTACCATCCATCTCACTTATCTACAACTAACCATAGCCCCCACGAAAATCTATCAACCTGAAACCTGCCCTTCTCTCTCCTCCATACTGATCATGTACCATCCTAACTGCCGCATCAGGTCTGTAAACAAAATGCTACTGTCCGTCAAGAAACCCAAGCACTCAACTGTCCAAATGTTGTATTCTCATACTGTCTCCAAGTTACGGAACAATCTCCTTCCTTCACTCAGGACAACCAGCAATCCTGCCTCCTTTACAAAATCCCTCAAATTATATCTCTCCTCTCACTGGCTATGCTCCAGTACCCCAACAAATAATCCGAACTCCTGACTTCTCTCTCTGGACTCTCAACTTTAATCATTCAATTACAAACATCTCTGCTTCTCTCTACCATAATTACTACTTGCTGTCTCATTAACTTGACTCTTCTTCCTATAACCCTGCTGTCACCTCCTTTCTACCTGAAGTCAACCCTCCTCTGCTATGGATTCTATAGATATATTTATTCTCAAGTGTTATTTAAATACTTGTCATATTTTACCACCACATACATACCTGTTTGTAAATATTATCACTGTTTTGCTATGAATTCTCTTTAAATGTGAATGTACTACTCATAATCACTTTTTTCTATGTATTATTATTTTACTTTTGAATGTAATTAATGTGGAGCTTTTCTCCCTGGGCCTCCACTAAAAATGGGCTCTTTATAGGCCCAGTGGACTTTCCCGGTTAACAAATGCAATAAATAAATAAGTGATAGACAAATAAAAAATTAATATTCATTTCATTTACCATTCTGTCATTCTCCTATCCTACTGTGACCTGACTAATGTCATGGACTTTGCAGTTTGTGTCTATTTACTTATTTGTTTTCTTGCTTGTTAGCTATCTGGGTAGCTAAGGTTGTCCAAATACCTTTTACTGCCATGACCATGCCCTGTGTTTACAAAGAAATATGTTTGACCATAATATATACAAATACAGTATGCAGAGAGCACGAAACAAAATTGTACAGATAATAACACAGTAAACTCATTTAAGAGTTATATAAATACACTAGTGAGCTACGCATATGTTAAGGAAGGAAACGGTGAAAGACAGTTTTATGCTCCTCTGACACTAATTACTGAAAAAAAACTTAATCTTGTAAAATTACACACTTGAGGATTTCCAAGGACAGATTCAAACAATGGCTAACAAATATGGTAAAAAACTCTGTACGGTCTCAATTGTGCCATTACGCTGACTTAAAGATCCATTACACCATTAACAATTTAAACTATTGTCAATAAGTCAAATTAAACTGGAAATATATTTAGCTGATACATAACTGGAAAAGACTAGAACATTGCATACCGCCTACTCAGAGGTGATCTCTGCCTGACATACAAGGCCATGTCCAACCCAGAATTGATGGACATGCTCCACCTAAAGAAAACCATATCCCCTCAAGCCACACGCTCCAGGGATCTAAACCTCACCACAACAATAAATAGGACGTGCTGGAGGGATAGATTCCTATCCCAGAGACTTCCCATGCTCTGGAACAAGATTCCAATCTACATTAGGCAGAGCTCCTCGCTAACCCTCTTCAAGAGAAACCTTTACGAGTGGATGGGAAACAGAAAGTTTACCTCAGGGATCACTTCAATGGCTCTGCTGGACAGAGGCACAGGGAACTAATCTAAGGGGGCGGCAAAAGCCAACACATTCCAGCTAGGCTTACAAATGCATTCGGGCAGATAGCCTAGTACCTACCTATGAACCTAAATTACATAAGGTTAAAGGCCAAAGAGACAACTAAGGAACCATCTTTTTTTTACTGTCAGGAAAAAAATAGTTCCATTTATAAGCATTTGCTAGGAAGTCTAGAAGTGTTACCCAACTTTTCTATATACAATTATGTTTCTAGTCTGAGTAGGGAAGCTAATTACAGGTATCTCCTTACAAAACACCTTCTCTCTTACTACAGACTGGAAGATTAGTCAATTGAGAGCTGATGTATCCATTTCAGCTATGCCTAACAACTTTAAACCTAAAATCAAGTGTGTGTGGAGGGGGGTGGGGGGGGGGGCAGTAATCAAAGTGAGTGAATTTAAAGGCAAGGTAAGATGTGTCTAGCAGTTACAGGTAACCAGTTGACCTTCCTGAATACGGTACATGGGGAATCACAGGAACAAGACAATATGGGAAAAAAATGCAAATGATTGTTTTACCTTAATTTTTAATTCTTAGGGCTTGAGTGCAATGGACAGGAGCACATATTCTTACTTGTGCAAGAAGGATAAATGCCAGTGGCTCTCCTCACCTCCATAATAAGGAGGTCAGAGATTTAGCAATCGAGAAGTTGCTTCATTCCACTATTTACGCAGTTTTCTATGTGGAACGTAAAGGATACTGTTGAGTTTAGTCAGTTACCTAGGCATTTCAAATTGCTCCACTCAGGTTATATCAAGTTAAGTGAGCCAGTGATTTCAGGCAACCCTCCTTCACATTGCTGGACACAAATTCCATTGTTTTGGTTTCCTGACCATTCATTGTAAAGTTGCTAGAAAGTAATTAACTGCCCAGTTCACTGGATTAGAAGTATGGTTCTTCTTGAATTACATCTAAGGACCTAAGGAAGATGTAGAGTTTAAAATGACAAGGTTATCTGCAGAAAGGGGTTCATGATAACTGGACAGATAATGGTGTAAGTCACTGATAGACAGCGGGAAAAGAACAGGCTCCAGGACAGATCCCTGGGAAACTCTAAAGAAAAATGTGCCCACTGCAGAAAATCAGGAACCCAATATCACTTGAAAGTATGGTCAGTCAGGCAATTGAAACTGGTTAACAAAGCCGTACTTTCTGAGCTTGGACAGAAATATGGTGTGATGAACAGATTTACATGCCCTTCTTAGATAAATAAATATAGTCCCTATGCTGGAGTAGATGTAGTCTGTTACACAATGTATTGGTGTCAATGTAATAAAGCTCTTTGCTGCACATTATCAGTATGAACATATTTACTGCAGTGATCCACAGCCTAAAAATAATAATTTTTCCTATGATTTCAGATAGTATACTGGTTTTAAACATGGGAAGAACCAGGCTTGGATGTTTTGGGAAGTAAGATTATGGCAACATGCTACAAGTGTGGAGAGGTAGTCTCCATGATAAGTAATCATTTAAAAACATGTTTATGACCTCAAAGTTGCCCCTGCCTTTCACCTGTGTGTGACTACCTTATATATCCTATAGTGTGCATGTTTACTTCCGCTCTTCAAACCACAATCCCTCACAGGCTATAGTAGGCAAACAGCTCTTCTTATATGTGACTTGGTTTGAAATATAATATTATATTCAATTTATTGACAACAAACGTCCACATAAGTAATTCCTTTCCCAATGAAGAAGTTAATTATTATGTCAAAACAAAAAACAGATAGTTTACATAGAAAACCAAAAAAAAAAAAATAATACAACCACAACCCTGAATGGTTAATTTTAAATCTAACAAAACTGTAAAGTAAAATTAGATTCTAACTTTAAGAATACTAACCTAAACACCACTAACAGAAATAAGCGCAGTGTACCTAATTACAAACACCTAAATGCCACTAACAGAAATAAGCACAAAGTGTACTTAATTACAGACAGTAGAACTTCTTTAAAGCAGTAATAAACACTGGGCAACTAGGAAAAACTCCTTAGAAAGGAAGTAAGCTTGGTCATTAACATGCTCCAAATAATAAAGAGAAATAGTTCCTAAATAATAAACATAATATTCTTTTTGGTTGTTTATCAAGTTGAGTCTTAACTGCAAGCAAATAATGAAACAGTGCTTTGTGAATAAAACAACAGAAGAAACGCATTTCTTGGATGAATTTAAGACAGAATAACACAAAGTTCTGAAATTATTTACACCAGGCTTGTGAAGTATAAACAAGACATTTTCACAGCTTTCTAACTCTTCTCTCATCAAAATATCCAGTTTCATAGGTAAGTAATAAGCTAGCTACCCTTAAGGATCATTTTAAGCTTAGAAAATTTCCCTTGGTGAGAATCAAACCCTGTATCTCTTGTCTGTGAGGTAAACAACTTAAACACCATACTAAATCTCAACCCCCACCTTGATTCCAAGAGTACATAGTAACATTTCTCTAACTGTACTACGTGATCAGTACAGTAAAGTTTACATGACAGGCACTGTAAAAGTAAAACATCTGTGTATCGGGGGACTTAGAAGGGACAATATAAGAAAAAAGGGCAGATTCACAGGAATTTAAGGAATGGGTAGTGGAAATTACTTAAGAGTTATTAGGGAAGACAGAAATATCTACAGATCATATAGCTAATGACTGGGATAAAATGAAAATCTGTTTTAAAAATATGGTCAAAATAAAAGAGAAAGATATACGGTTAAGAAGTAATAGAAATTACTTAGAGGGTCTGACAAATGTTAAATTACTGCAGAATAAGGTTAATCTCACAGAACAAGAGGAGGGGCAAATCACTAAAGAGAAAGTCAGGGAGTATCTGAACCATATGCACTAGTTTACAAAGACTGCAGTTAAGCAACTATTGTTTGATAACTCAAAAGCACAAAACCTTTTTGTACAACTTAGGCAACAGAACATTGAAAACTTTGTCTCCAAACTTAAGGAACCTACAACAAGAAAACTAACCAGAGATCCTGCAGAAGTTTTAGACATACTGCAGAAATGTTATGTTGATTTGTATAAAGCAGCGAAATGAGTAAATCAAGAAAAGAGTACAAATGGAAATATTAACGGAAGAATTAATTATGTTAACGTTAGAAGCAGATAATGCTCAGCAACTAACAGTTAAGCTAGGAGACAAGATAAAAATGGTGATGTACATATAATCTTCCGGAAAGTCTCCAGGAACCAATGGTATTCCTGTGGAAGTCTGGAAATTAGAAGGGAAGAAACTGATCAAGACCTGGAAGATTTTGACACTACTTTAAAAGAGAGGAAACACCAACATCTTGGGAGAAAGCTGTGTTACACAAAGATGGCAAAGACCCTTCAGGCACAGCTTCATATAGACCCATTTCAATTTTAAACCAGAATTATAAAGTGTTTATGTCTTTACTAGCTAAATGAATAGCACAGGAGCTGCCAGAATTGAGATATATGGAGCAGCATGGTTTTGTGGAGGGGGAGCAAATATCTGACAACATTAATAGAACAATGATGATCCAGAGGGAAGTAAAATGTAAGAAAATACCTCTGCTGTTGGTGGGTCCTGATGCAGAGAAAGCATTTGACAGAGTGTGCTGGAATTTTATGAGTAGGGCATTGGAAGCATTTGCATTTCCTGATACAATAATACAGTTAATTAGAAGGATATATGAAGGATTAGAGGCAAGAATTAAAATAAGAGGGTTCCTCTCAGGTAAGATGTGTTTGAAAAGAGGAACCAGGCAGGAGTGTTCATAGGTTCATAGGTAGGTACTAGGATATCAGCCCAAGGGCCTACATAAGCCTAGCCAACAAGGTTCCCTAGCTTACGCCACCCAAGAAAGTTATTTTCCTGTGCCACTGTCGAGCAGAGACACAGAAGTGATCCCTGGGGTGTATTTCCTATTTCCCATCCACTCATCAAGATTTTTCTTGAAGAGTGCTAATGAAGAACTTTGCTTGACATAGATGGGTAGCCTGTTCCAGAGAATGGGAAGTCTCTGGGACAGGAATCCATCCCTCCAGCATGTCCTGTTTATTGTGGTGACAACATTTAAGCCCCTAGAGCATGTAGCTCGAAGGGATTGGGATTTATTTAGGTGTAGCATGTTCAACAGCTCTGGGTTTGACATAACTTTATATGTTAGGCAGAGATCACCTCGGAGTAGGCGATATACGGAGTAAAGCTGGAGTTGTTTGAGGCGGTCAGTGTAGGGCATTTGTTTGAGGCCAATAATCCTCTTTGTGAGGTACTTCTGTGGCCTTTCCAGCTGCTGCAGATGTCTTGTGAGGTACATTCCAAAAGGGGCATTGTACTCTATAATGAATCTAATGAATGTCGAGTAGAGGGGAACAATGATCTCTTTTTTTTCCTGGATGAGAACCATTTTATGATGAGGTGTGCCACGTAGAAGGACTTCCTGACTACTGTGGCGATTTGACTATCAAAGGAGAGACTACTGTCCACCTGGGTCCCAAGGTCTCATCACACATTCGGTGTTAAGTAGATTGCTGCCTATGTGGTAGTCCATGGGTACAGAGTTTTTACCAAAGGGGATGACACTGCACTTTTTGGCATTGAGCTTGAGGTCATGGCTCTGACATCAGGCATCTGTCTCAGCGAGGCCCTTCTATAGGACGTTCACATCATTTGGGGACTTGACTATGGCTCCTAGTTTGCAGTCATTTGTGAACTTTGTTAGCCAGAGGCCTTCTGTGTTAGCCTGTACTTCAGAGAAGTAGATACCAAACAGGAGAGGTTCCAGGATGGAACCCTGTGGTACTCCACTTGTCACTGCTTTGAGTTCAGATTTGGAGTCTGCAATTTATACAGTGTGGGTTCTGTCAGTGAGCCAGTTGGCAACCCATCTTGTGATGTAGGGATTTATACCTAGTTTAGTGAGTGTAGCTATAATTCCTGAATGGGGGACATGGCAAAAGCCTTGGCGAGATCAAGATAGGCTGTGTGAACCACCTTACCCTCATCTACGGCTTTGGTGACTGTCTCAAAGAAGTCGATCAGGTTCAGGAGGCATGATCTGCCTTTCACAAACCCGAACTGGGTGGGATCCAGGGTTTGGAGGTTACCAATGTCTTTGTTTATGAGTTCCATGATGATACGTTCCATGGCCTTGCAGACCAAGCTCGTCAGGCAAATAGGTCGATAATTCCCGGGATCAGTGGTGGCTCCCCCTTTGTGGAGTGGGATAACTGTTGCTGTGCACCATTCAGTGGGCACAAAGCCTGATGCAAGGCTATTATTGAACATGGTACTTAAGTGGGGAGCCAGTTTGTTCTGAAGTTCATGTAAAACGCAGCCTGGGATGTTGTCCGGTCCCATGGATGCTGTGTTTTTGGCTTTAGAGAGTGCAGCTTTTACCTGCGTAGTTGTGATTACAGGGACTCTGCATTCTTCCTGTATAGATATGGGCCCTTTAGGGGGTGGGGGTGGGGGGGTAAAGTTAGCACTGAACCTGTCTGCGAGTATGTTGGCAATATCAGTTGGTTCTGTAATTTTCGTGCCATTGTGCTGTAACTCAGAGCAGACCTGGGTGTCGCCATCGAGATTCTTGACATTCATGTCCTCTTTCATATTTATTATTTGCTTTATATTTAGAGCCATTGGAAAGAAAATAAGGGACTCAGAAATACAAGGATATATAACTGGTATGGTAATCACGAAAAGTTGCTAAAATGCACAAGAAATGTTGCACTCCCCAACAACTGAACCAAAATAAAACAATTTAGGGTCCACACAAATAGCTCCTGTACTCCCCTGCAGCAGTACTGAACAAAGTGAATCAACTCACTATGCAGATAAGAATCTCACAATATCATTAGACAAGACAGACCACTTCGTAAAGGGGTGGAACTGCCTTACTGTACAAGTCCAACTTAACTGTCTGTTAAACTCCTACCCCTCCCCCAATAATTGGGACATACTTATCTCACAACTTCAACTTCATTCTAAAAAGGTCATCACCACAATTGTGATCTATATTCCACCTGGTAATACACCTGCTAGCCTTGAAGACTTCTTATCCTGGTGTTCTTCCATGTACTCACAAGAAACCCTTATTCTGGGGGACTTCAACCTAGATTGGTTCACCTGTATGTCAGAACCCCCAAGTAATCTAATAAATCTCCATGACTACCAGCAGCTAGTCCAAATTCCAACTAGATGTGATAAAAAGTCTAAAAGGGAATCCATCCTTGACTGGATCCTAACTGACAACCCCACTTTGTACCCTCACACAGGCAGTCTCCCAGACACCTTAAGTGACCACAACATAATATACTTTATACGTAGTAGAACAAGCACATGCAAAACCACTAACTATACATCCACTAAAAACACAAAAACATTCTCTCCTGAGGTCCTCAACACTTTACTCTGTAACTGTGACTGGACCCCCCCTAAAAACCCTCCCACTGGACCAGGCTGTAGCATATTTCAACAAAACATTTCTACAACACCTAGACACTGTCGCTCTATTGCGCAAAATCAAGGTTAAAACCTCTACAAACCCCTGGCTCAGTAAAGAAACCAAACAAATCCTCAAGTCCAGAGACACTGTCTGGCTTTACTATAAAAAAAAAAACAAAGAAACCCAAAGCCTAACTAAGTACCTAGAACTGCGCAACCGTGCAAAAAAAATGCATTAGGCTGGACAAAAAATCCCACTACACAACATTACAAACTAAATACCAACACAACCCCCAAACATTTTGGAAAAATGTAAACCAGCTATTAAAATCCACCCAAAAGGCTACCCCCAAACCAACCACCCTGACACTAAAGTTCCCATCGAAACACAATTCAACTCCCACTTTGTGAACTCAATTCTATCCTTAGTATCACAGGACAGTTCCTTCCTCACTATCCCCCCAACACAAATAACACTAATACAAGCTTTACCCTCAAAACAGTTTCTACCACTTCAATCAAAAGCATGCTCTCCAAACTAAAAACCTCATCAACAGCAGCCGACCTACTCCCCAGCTATTTCTTGAAACTCACAGCAGATGCTATTGCTATCCCAGTCTCCACTCTCATAAACAGATCAATTGTTGAAAACTATGTGCCCAAACTCTGGAAAATATCCTATGTTACACCCATACATAAAGGGGGGACCTCCACTGAACTTAATAACTACAGACCAATTGCTTTACTCTCCCCCCTGGCCAAAATCCTAGAAAAATGCATCCATACCCAGATGCTAAACTATCTCCTAGACAGCAACATCCTGTCACCTACTCAGCATGGTTTCAGACCTGCCCATAGTACCACTACAGCCCTCCTCTGCTTCACAGACACAGTAAACCATCTCAAAAATGAAGGCCTACAGGTGTCAACTCTTTTTTTGGATATGTCCAAAGCATTTGACACAGTCTCACACCAAATCCTGCTAAACAAACTAAACCAATATCACCTATGAAATTCCACTCTTACCTGGTTCCAAAGCTACTCAACTGACAGGTACCAAGCTGTGAAATGGGAAAATTCTCTCTCTCCTCAGCTGCCCATAACTATAGGAGTCCCACAGGGTTCTATCTTAGGTTCACTACTATTCACAGTTTTCACAAATGACCTCCATACCTCCACACAGCATGCATCTATCATTCAGTATGCAGATGACACTACTTTAATCTGTGCTGCACAAAACATTCCCACCCTCCTGCAAACAACTCAACTAGCATTCTCTGTCATTGAAAACTACCTTATCAAAGCCCAACTTATCTTCAGTCCAAAGAAAACTCAGCTTATGATTATAACCAGTTCTAACAAAAACACTGATAACAGTCAATTCACTATCTACTCCACAAATGCTACTCCAATTGCTGCAGTGGCACAGGCTAAGCTATTGGGAATATCCATTGACTCCCACCTAAAATTTGATAGTCATCTCAACTTAACTATTAAAAAAGTACATGCCAAACTGGGATCACTCAATCATATCAAACCATTTCTTACCAACAACACAAGATCAGCCATTGCTCGCTCCCAACTTCTATCCACCCTACTCTATGCATCTCCCATTCTGACTAATCTCAACAAAACTGAACTAAGCAAAATGGAAGCCTGTTATAACAGAATTGCCCACTTTGCTGCAAATTGCTCATATAGAACTCATCACTGTACTGCTTTGAGACAGCTCCACTGGCTTGAACTGCCTAACCTCCTAACTTACAATCAGCTTTGCCTCTGTCATTCTATCTATTGCCTCCTAACTAAGTGTCCTGCCCTCAAAAACCCAGTATCACTCAGCCAAAAGGCCTCTTAGATCATTAAGCAAACTACTACTAGAAGTCACCAACAGCTACAGTAGCTTTGGAGACACACTATATAGTAGTTCAGTGGCTAAAAAATGGAACTCTCTCCCCACTAGCATACAAAACACATCGTCCAAAACCTCCTTTAAAAACCTCATTAGGCAACATTTCAAGCAAAGTTGGCAGTGTCATGACTGCTCCCCAGGCTTGTGAAAGCGGATAAGGTACACATACTAAATCTAGAGTACTTGATAATAGTTTTCACTCTTACTCACAAACACTGACTAATGTACAATGTATGTATTGTACCTGTGTACTATGTATGTATTCTACCTATGTTCCAAATTTCAGCTATACACCACAAATCTATTAATTACCTTTATTTTTAAATTAATATTTTTTTGTTTGTTCTCCCCACTGTAACTGTTGATGTGCAGCATACCACTGCAAAAACATGTCTTGTAATTTCTGTGTATACTGATAATGTCTAACTAAATGTATCTGTAATTTTTCTATGTGGAGCTTTTCTCCTTGGGCCTCTGCTGAAAAACGGCCTTTTCGGCTCAGTCAGACACCCCCGGTTAACAAATGTAAAATAAAATCAAATAAAATAAATAAAATCTTTAATAGTCACATAGATTAAGCACTTTCATCTGCAAACCACAGACTTCATCAGAATCTGTTAAAAAGTCTTAAGTGTCATTAAGTGTACTTATATAGTTACTTACAACCAATAAAATCACTCTAACAATTATATTTTGAATTTTAAATAATATGTCATTTAAAGAAACAGGAATAAAACTCATTACAATATATTTCACTACATGCAACTCACAAAGACCTTACTAAAATATATAAAAGAAACATATATTTACTATTAATAATAAAATTATTCACAAAAACATAATATAAGCCAAACTATTGCCGATATCTGAACAAGGAACATGAAAAAATGTCAAATGGCAGATTTCCATAAAAACCATAACCCAGGATAGAACCGTGGTTCTTAAATCTAATAGCTAATGCTCTATCCTCTGAGCTACAACAACACAGGAAGGATGTAACTTTTTAACATTTATCATCTCATTTCTAAGACTGTGGTAATGGTGACACTATCATTAATACCTGGATATCTGGCTGCATTTAACAATAACTGCCATCTGACTTCTCTTTCTTTTAAAATGCACTTAATGTCCCCTCCTCGGGGATTCATATAAACACATTCCAGAATGGCAAACTTAAAATTGGAACATCCAATACTAGATCCTAAATGCCTATACAGTGCATTATTGTTCTCCTTTTTCCTAATATGATAATAATGCTCATAAATTCTGTTCTTAAGGGCTCTGTTGATTTTCCCTACATAGACTGCGGAGCAGCTATAACATTTTGCCAAGTATATCACCCTCATAGTGTTAAAATTACCTCTCCTAAAATACACCCTAGTTCTATGAATGTTGTCTAATACCAATGTTTTATACACAAAAATGGGCTTCTCTCCCAAAATGTTATAAACTTATATATCCCCCTTTAACAAAACCCAGTTTTTTTGAACATTGCTCTTTATAGCTTCATCAGACTGATTGTATTCCAATATGAAGGCCCTCCCATAATTGTCATTGTTTGTGCCTTCATGTGTATAAACCATACCATCACCCAGAAGGGGTTTGTATGTTAACACCCCATCTACTAGTAACATGTTAAGACACCTCCTTAATCATGGAAACAGGATATCGTCTTTCCTGAAACATTTTACCTATATACTCAATCTCTTTCTTCATATCCTCAACTCTGAGGTCATTCGTGCTGCCCTAATACATTGACCTTTTAGGATGCTCTTCCTTTGTATCCATGGGTGGCAGCTGGAATACTCCAAATAGGAGTGGCTAAATGCAGTTTTCCTATAAATTTTAGATTGAAATCCAGTTCCAGAATGTTCTACATAGGTGTCTAAATAACTATTCCGTCTTCACTGTTGGTGTGGGTGAACTTTAAGTATGTACTGGACTTATTTATATAGTTCACAAATTGCTCAATACCCTCACTGGTACCTTCCCACAGGACAAAACTATTGTACAAAAACTGAACGTAGCATCTGATATTAGCCATGAATCTACTACTAAAAATAGTCTAATGGACACTTTGGTTGAATTGAAATTGTACTTAAGGAAGCGGAAGCTCAATTTAGCTATTTACTTCAAGGAATAGTCAAATCATAACACTAGATTTAACCCACATTTACATTTGACTTTGGTAACAATGTAGAGGGTTATTTCTAAAGAATTGTATGAATGACAGGAAAAGCACAAATATAACAGATATAGGAATAACCTAAGTAACAATGAATGGGAGATCCTGAAACAAATTAGTAATGACAGTAACATACATATTATGAAACCAGACAAAGGTGGAGGGTTAGTGTTATATGACAGTGGAGAATAGTATAACAAAATGTATGAAATATTGAATAGTACAGGGACCTACAAAGTAATTTCAAAAATGAGGTCAACATAGCCCATCGTCAGACTGATTTATATCTGGATGAGTTTTTATTGGAAAACAGGATTAAACAGGACATATATAATTTTGTGAAGGTAGAACATCCAATATTGGCCATTATCATAGGTATACCTGCAAGAGTGGAGGAAGATGCACACAGGTGGATTATATCTTATGTAGGAGGGCCAGTTTGAAGGAGATTGGAGACTGTAAAGAGGTGACAGGGGAAAGTGTAGTTAGGCAGCATAGGATGGTGGTTTGTAGGACGACGTTGGTGATCAAGAAGAGGAGGAGGAGTGTAAGGGCAGCACCAAGGATCAAATGGTGGAAATTGAAAAAGGATAATTGTGAGGTGGAGTTCAGGGAAGAGTTAAGACAGGCACTGGGTGGCAGTGAAGAGTTACCAAATAGCTGGGTAACTACAGCAGAGCTAGTAAGGGAGATAGCTAGAAAGGTGCTTGGTGTGACATCTGGACAGAGGAATGACAACAAGGAGACATGGTGATGGAATGAGGGAATAGAGGAGAGTATACAGAGAAAGAGGGTGGCGAAGAAGAAGTGGGATTGTCAGAGAGATGAAGAAAGTAGACAGGAGTATAAGGAGATGAGGTGCATGGCAAAGAGAGAGGTGGCAAAGGCTAAGGATAAGGCATATGAAGAGTTGTATAAAAGGTTGGACACTAAGGAGAGAGAAAAGGACCTGTACCGATTGGCTAAACAGAGGGACCCAGCTAGGAAAGATGTGCAGCAGGTAAGGGTGATAAAGGATAATGAGGGAAACGTACTCACAAGCTAGGAGAGTGTGTTGAGCAGATGGAAAGAGTACTTTGAGGGGTTGATGAATGAAGAGAATGAGAGGGAGAGAAGGTTGGATGATGTGGGGATAGTGAATCATGAAGTGCAATGAATTAGCAAGGAGGAAGTAAGGATAGCTATGAAGAGGATGAAGAATGGAAAGACTGTTGGTCCAGATGACATACCTGTAGAAGCATGGAGGTGATTAGGTGAAATGGCAGTGGAGTTTCTAACCAGATTGTTTAATGAAATCTTGGAAAGTGATAGGATGCCTGAGGAATGGAGAAAAACTGTTTTGGTACCGATTTTTAAAAATAAGGGTGATGTGCAGAGCTGTAGCAACTACAGAGGGATTAAACTGATCAGTCACAGCGTGAAGTTATGGGAAAGAGTAGTGGAAGTTAGGTTAAGAAGGGACATGATGATTAATGATCAGCAGTATGGTTTCATGCCGGGAAAGAACACTACAGATGCGATGTTTGCCTTGAGAGTGTTGATGGAGAAGTACAGAGAAGATCAGAAGGCGTTGCATTGTGTTTTTGTAGACTTAGAGAAAGCATATGACAGAGTGCCTAGAGAGGAGTTGTGGTATCGTATGAGGAAGTCGGGAGTGTCAGAGTAGTATGTAAGAGTGGTACAGGATATGTACGAGGGTAGTGTGACAGTGGTGAGGTCTGCGGTGGGAGTGATGAATGCGTTTAAGGTGGAGGTGGGATTACATCAAGGATCAGCTCTGAGCCCTTTCTTATTTGCAATGGTGATGGACAGGTTGACAGACGAGATCAGACAGGAGTCCCC
The DNA here is from genome assembly GCF_019279795.1 of Protopterus annectens. Classification (NCBI taxonomy): domain Eukaryota; kingdom Metazoa; phylum Chordata; order Ceratodontiformes; family Protopteridae; genus Protopterus; species Protopterus annectens. Next base: position 1,428,302,072 of record NC_056745.1, read on the forward strand.
GTGGACTATGATGTTTGCAGATGACATTGTGATCTGTAGTGAGAGTAGGGAAACAGGTGGAGGAGACCCTGGAGAGATGGAGATATGCTCTAGAGGGAAGAGGAATGAAGGTCAGCAGGACTAAGACAGAATATATGTGTGTGAATGAGAGAGAGGATAGAGGAATGGTGAGGATGCAAGGAGGCGAAGGTGGATGAGTTTAAATACTTGGAATCAATAGTTCAGAGTAATGGTGAGTGTAGAAGAGAGGTGAAGAAAAGAGTACAGGCAGGACGGAGTGGGTGGAGAAGAGTGTCAGGAGTGATTTGTGACAGACGAGTACCAGTAAGAGTGAAAGGGAAGGTCTACAAGAGGGTAGTGAGACCAGCTATGTTATATGGGTTGGAGACAGTGGCACTGGCAAAAAGGCAGGAGTTAGAGCTGGATGTGGCAGAGTTAAAGATGTTAAGATTTGCACTGGGTGTAGCGAGGGTGGACAGGATTAGGAATAAGTATATTAGAGGGTCAGCCCAGGTTGGAAGGTTTGGAGACAAAGCCAGAGAGGCAATATTACATTGGTTTGGACATGTGCTGAGGAGGAATGCTGAGTATATTGGGAAAAAGATGCTATGGATGAAGCTACCAGGTAACAGAAAAAGAGGAAGGCCTAAGATAAGGTTTATGGATGTGGTGAGAGAGGACATGCAGGTGGTTGGTGTGACAGAGCAAGATGCAGAGGACAGGAAGCAATGGAAACAGATGATCCGCTGTGGCGACCCCTAACGGGATCAGCCAAAAGAAGATAATGATGATCGTAGGGATACCTAAAATCCATAAAAATGTAACAGATCCCCCATTTAGGCCTATTATATCTGGTAGTAAATCAAAAACATTCCCACTACAGGTAATGATAGATAGGTCCTTGAAATATATTTACAGCAAAGTACAGCACTTAATCAAGGACTCTTGGGATTTCTTAAGTAGATTAAAAACTGAAATTTAGAATAAGAATTTAACTTTCTTACCACAGATGTCATATACTTATTCTTGTATTCCGAAGGATGAAGGACTTGAAAGCTTTAGCAGTAGTATAAGGAAATACAGTGGTATGGAATGGGGGAAAATTAAACTTCTAGCGGAATTCATGTCCTTAGTATTAGAGAATAATTTTATATTTTTCAAAAGCGAACTATACAAGCAAATAAAAGGTGTGGCTATGGGGGCCACGTGTGCCCCCATATTTGCCAACCTTGTATTATTGGACTGGGAAGATAAAACTATTTTTAGTAGTAGATTCATGGCAACTCCTATTTGGAGTATTCCAGCTGCCAAATAACATTTTGGGAGAGAAGTCCATTTTTGTGTATAAAACAGGATGGAATTTAAAGCAGAGATTTGAATACAAAGGAAATGCTATAGGTAATAGAAAGGACGTTCAAGGAACTAAAAAATGTGGCATCTGCAATCAATGCTTTTCAATAAATGAGGATACAACATTGGTATTAGACAACATTCATAGAACTAGGGTGTATTTTAGGGGAGGTAATTGTAACACTATGAGGGTGATATATTTGGCAAAATGTTGTAGCTGTTCCGCAGTCTATGTAGGGCAAACCAACAGAGCCCTTAAGAACAGAATTTATGAGCATTATTATTGTATTAGGAAAAAGGAGAACAATAACGCACTGTATAGGCATTTAGGATCTAGTATTGGATGTTCCAATTTTAAGTTTGCCATTCTGGAATGTGTTTATATGAATCCCAGAGGAGGGGACATTAAGTGCATTTTAAAAGAAAGAGAAGTCAGATGGCAGTTATTGTTAAATGCAGCCAGATATCCAGGTATTAATGATAGTGTCACCATTACCCCAGTCTTAGAAATGAGATGATAGAAGGTAAAAAAGTTACATCCTTCCTGTGTTGTTGTTGTAGCTCAGAGGATAGAGCATTACATGTTAGATTTGAAAACGTGGGTTACGTTTTTTATGGAAATCTGCCATTTGACATTTTTTCATGTTCCTTGTGCAGATATTGGCAATAGTTTGGTTTATATTATGTTTCTGTGAATAATTTTATTATTAATAGTAAATATATGTTTCTTTTATATATTTTAGTAAGGTCATTGTGAGTTGTATGCAGTGAAATATATTGTAATGAGTTGTATTCCTGTTTCTTTAAATGACAGATTATTTAAAATTCAAAATATAATTGTTAGAGTGATTTTATTGGTTGTAAGTAACTATATAAGTACACATAATGACATTTTTTAACATATTCTGATGAAGTCTGGGGTTTGCAGATGAAAGCGCTTAATCTATGTGACTATTAAAGATTCTTATCTGCATAGTGAGTTGGTTCACTTTGTTCAGTTCTGCTGCAGGGGAGTACAGGTGCTGTTTGCGTGGACCCTAAATTGTTTTACTTTGGTTCAATCAAGAAAAGTTGGCTTTATTTGCAGATGATGTTATTTTGTACCTGATAAATCCAGAAAATGACATCTCAGTGTTGTAGAACATTTTGAAAGAGATTAAAGTCTTTTCGGGATATAAAAATTAATGAAGATAAACCAAAGGCTATAGCCATAAATTATGTACCCCCACACAAATTGGTTCAGTAGTATCTATATTTACGGGGATGTGATATGCTGAAGTATTTAAGGGTATGGACTATAAAGGCTTCTGCTGTGGCAGTTAAGGATATGTGGGAAGAAATTAAACAAAAGATTATACAAAAACTGAGAAACTGGAAAATCTTACTTATGATATGGATAATATGACACAAGCAGTGAAAATGTTTTTATTCCCTTTAGTCTTGTATATGGGGTCAGGCATACTTTTATCAACCTGATGAGAAGTTGTGGACAATAATTGATAAAAAATTGAAGAAATTTATCAGTGAAGGAAAGAAGGCGAGAGTTAAGTGGATTAAGCTGATCCTTCAAATAGAACAAGGTGTTTCAGGTTTACCTGAATTCAAGGGATATTTTAGAGATACACATTTAAGGCTGATATACATAACACAAACAGAAGGTTATAATTCAAAATACAAATGGATTATGATGAAGTGGGGGGGGGTTCAAGAAAAAGAGAAAGAGTGGGATTTTGGATGCAGAGCCTTAATAAGAACAATAACAACTACACATAATGTTATATTCATAAATTAACAGAAAGTATGCTAAGAACTAAGCAAATACGAGACTGGAGAAAAGAGATTTTGCCAGCAAGGATGACTGCAAGTAGGGGTCCAAAAATAAGCAGGAGGAGGCTAGAATTTACTGCAGAATCCTGGCAAAGGAACCAAGATATTGGGAGCAAATAACTCACGCAGGAAAGATAATAGAGTGGGATGAGGTCATGAAGACATCTGGATTACAGAGACTGCCTTCACTACCAGGGCTTGATCTCAGAGTACTGGCAAACAGAAGGGATATGGGGATTTTAATTGAAAGACCTGCTCTGGCAGAGTTTTTAGCTGAATCTAGAACAGAAGCAGCTGTTAAAAAAGGGGTAACTAGTATGGCATATAAAATATTGCATGATAACTATAAGAATCAATCAGAGGAGGTTAGAAAAGATTGGGAAGAGACTGGAAAGCCAATTTAACAGAAAACAATACGAAGACATCTGTATGGCTCCCAAGTATGCAACTAAGTCCAGAAGGTTTAGGATCTTTGCTTGGAAGTGTTTGTATAGGTATTTTATACTCAAGCAGATTTAAAAAAAAAGTTCCTAGTAGACAACAAATGTTGGAGGTGTGATGAAGAGGTAAATGGGAACATGAGAAACTCATAAAAAATGTTTACACCAGTCCCCAACAAAACAAACAACTGCGAACAAACAGCAAATGTGACAAATGATTAACAGCTAAGCACTTGTGTTGACTTCTTTGATGACAGAAGTGACAAGAATTTAAATCTTTTTCATTCACTTCCTCACTTCCTCTGAAGATTGCAGAACTTACTCTGTCTTTATCTGGCCTTTTAACACAACTACATGGTATTTTACCTGGTAGTAAATCATTTAGTCCAAGCTGTTCTACGCAAAATGGTTTCATGGTGGAGACGGTTCCATTTCCTGCAGTATCAGCAGACAGAAATTGCGACTCTGCAGCAGTCAAGAGGAAGAATGAAAATTCCAACGGTAATTTTAATGTCGATGCAGTGCTTCAAAGTAATTTTAACCCCTTTCTGTTAACTCAATCATCTAGACAAGGTACCAACTTTAACAAAAGATCAAGTATGCCTTTGACTGCAACAATCTAGTTTATGATTTAGAGGAACAGATGTTAAAGGTTAAGACTACTGAGTTAGAAATTTTTTATTTAGAACATTGTATTACAATGAAACAGGTTCTACTGGGTCTAAGAACTTATAAGTTTCCCAATGAAGTCAAGTACAACAATCATTTATATAAGAAACTGGCTCATACTTTTAATGACACTGGCGCTGAAGTTATGAACACATTCGTTTCAGATGATAAAGCAATGCTTGACTGTTTGAAAGATTTGCTGAAGAAACTGAACATTAAAAAACACACATTTTAATAGTTTCCTGCTTATTTATAATGGTATTGTAGCAAAGGTTGATCACCATGCTGTAACTATTGTCCACAGAAAGAGAAGAAAATTAGCTACAGACTCAGATATGTATGCTAAGTGAAATGCAAACCCTGTAGATAAGTATTTAAAATCGATGATGCTAGTACTGATCATGCAATGGAGACATTAGGTGATTCCTAGAAAGATAATCAACCATTGTTTTTAAATGATGAATTTGATAAGAATGTTCCATTATTGCATGATTCCTAGATTAGTACTAGGCTAATTGCTCTTGTGGGTCGTTTTCAGCCTAGCCAATTACCCCATGTGAGAATCAAACCCTGCACCTTGTATTAGTAAGCTAAACACTTTAACCATTATGCCAACATCCCACCCCCATAATGAAGTTGAGCAAAGTACAAGTGTTTCTGGGCAAGGTTACACTTCTGGCAACATGTTAAATATTTATTCACTACCTCCTTTTCAGAACATTGTACAACAGAATCTGAGAGAGAATTACAACCATCTGAAGGGGAAATGAAAAGGGAAAGCCACTTGCAAGGGGAGAAGGACATAATTACTAAATGTTCAGTTATTAATTTTAGTAAGTTCAAATTAGATTCTAAACATTTAAAATGGGTTTACTATTATTCCTTTAAACAGAACTAATCTAGTGTGTTAAATGATCTTAAGTATATTTACATGTAAGTTGAATGTGTATTATATTTTGCATGGTATAAAGGATTTTATGGAAAAGTTCTACACATGTTTTTTGGAAATTAAGTGTATATAATCTTTTCTTACATCATACACTTAAGTTGTTTAGACACTTATGAACAAGATATTCGGGGGATTATTAATAATCCTGTGATTAAAACGTTTTTTGTAACCTGTCACCTGGGGAAAGAGAAGCTTTGTTGGAACTTAATAAGCAAAAGGAAATCAGAATTATGAAAGCAGACGAGGGTAGTGGGATTGTGCTCAGGAATACCGAGTACGACAACCACAAACTTGTACATACTCTAGCAGAACAAGTTTCTATTAATGTTATTAATCAACACTTTAACAAAACAGGCAGAACATTATTAGATTTATTATATCAAAGTCAGATTGATTCATCCTTACTTGAATTTATAAGAGCCCAAAATGGCTAATTTTTTGGGGAATTCCTAAAATTCACAAATATTTGGGAAGCAAAGAATTACCATCTTTTATGCCCAGATTTTAGTAAATAAAAAAAAATTCTGTGTTTTTGGATTCTGTTTTAAACCCTGTCATAAGAGTTTGACATTATTTTTGAAAGGTTCTTGGGTGTTGTTTGGATTTACTGCATCAGTATATTTTCACTGGTAAAGAGAAGACAATTTTTACGTTAGATGTAGTTTTAATACATACTTGTATAGTACAAGAAGTAGGAATTAGTTTTCTTAGAGAATATTTAGGAAGGTTTACTGATTTTTACCATGCTTGTATAAAGCTTATTTGTACACTTATTAATGTGGTATTAGACAATATTTTTTTGTTTTAATGAGAAATAGACAAAAGTGAGGTGTTGTTATGGGATCAAGGAAGGCACCCTCATTTGCTAATCTGATAATGAATTGGTGGGAAATAGAAGTGCTAATCTCCCAGAATATTTTCAATAAGGTAGCTTTTTACAAAAGATATACTGATGATTTGTTTTTTTATCTGGGAAGGTAGCATAGAAGACTGTGACGGTTTGCTTCTAGAGGCAGTAATTTCTTAACTTTCACCAATTGTGGGTTAGGAAAAACTGTTACATTCCTAGATGATGAAACTGAATTGGATGTAGACAGTAAAGTGTTTCATAGTAGTATTTACAAAACGCCATATTTTGAAAATAATTAAAGTTATGACAGTCAACACCCAAGATTTATGAAAGAAAATGTTTTAAGAAGGCATTTGAATAGTTATGATCTAAGGTTTAAATAATTTTTTTATTTAAGAAGTGTATTAACTGAAAGAGGGTATTTTGTAAATGTCGTAGACAAAATTATTGGAGAGGTTAAGAATTTTAGAAGCACTAAATGTTTCCCTATAATAAAAACAGGCCTTAGAAAACATAATGATTGTCAATACCACCCTTCTAAAATGAGAGTGTTTCCCCTTCCTATTTCTTTGAATTCGTATAATATTAAGAATGTAGTTAATAACAACTGGAAAATCATTCTTGGTAATAGAAATTTGACTTTAGTTATTGGAACAAGACCTAAGTTTAGTTATAAGAAAAATTGCAATTTCAAAGGGTTATTTGAGAGGACACTGACACCTCAAGTTTCTGGTAGGTGTGGCACATTCAGATGCCAAAGATGTAAATATTGTAGATACATTAATGAAGGGTTGCACTTCATTTTAAAACATTCTCATAAGCAGATTTGGGCCAGAGACAGGTTCACATGTAGCTTTATATTTGTTGTTTATTTAACTACCTGTGAATCATGTGAAAGTTCAAAAGAATACATGAGCATGTATTAGCTATTAAGAATTAAGAGTTGACAAATACCTTAGCAAACCATACTTCTTACTGTACTAATTTTAGGAAGTTTGTATTTTTTTATCAATTATGTAACACAAACTGCTTTTAGAGGGGATATAAACAATATTTTTGAGGTTTCCAGAGAAAAGAACAGGTGCTCTGGTCAGAAGAGATGAGATGGCAGACTTAATCAGATCCAAGAATTTTGGAGCTGATGCTCTGGGAGTCTTTTTTGGAGGCTCACTAGATGTGAAGGCAGACTTATCAGGGAAATGTTTCCTGTATTCCTGGATATCCTTATGCTTTTTTGTGGGGGGGTTGAGCCCCTGAAGTAGAAGAACACACAGCTGTGGCAGAGGAAGGAATCAGGCCCTTTAAAATAAGTGTGTTGTGGCAGTCAGATGAGAAGGGCCGAGACAATACACACACTCCCTGTGGGCATCAGATAAAAGAATCTTGTGTACACAGGAAGTGCACTTTTTAAATACTAAGGGTGTATCAGATGTCTTACAGTCAAAGAAAGAAAAGGAAAAGGAAGGACCAATGGATGTTTTTTTTTAAATATATAAGCAGAAGATAGGGGAAAGGAGAATAAAGGTAATAGGAGAGAAAAAAACTGACTTGTACTAGAAACTCTCAGTAGAGCTCAAGTGAACAGATCACAACACTTCCTGTCAGAGTGGCAAATGAGATCTGAGGTAATCTGAGGGAATGAGGCATTATGGGTAGGGGAGGAGCGCCAGCTTTGGAACCTAAGCTTTGGAAAGTGGCCAAGTTGGATCTGAGGGTCAGATCCAAGACCCACACGTTGAGGAACAAATGAAAATGACAACATCAGATCAATATTTTGGAGGTTAAAGAAGTTACACATTTCATTGCAAGCATACAAGCTGCCAGGTTTGAATGAGAACATTAACATAAAATGCTTGTTGAAATCACAATGTATATAAAATATACAAAATGTACAACATACAAAATATTTGGAATAAATTAAATAAATTAGGTTACTATGTTTATAGATATCTATATATATATATATATATATATATATCCATACCTATATATATATATATATATATATATATATATATATATATATATATATATATATATATATATATATGTGTATGTATATTTTTATTTTGTTTTGTTTTTTTAAATGTCCCTACTTTTATATTTATATTTTTTATAGATTGAAGTTAATATGTTTTTAAAAGTTAATTAGTTAATCACATGATGTATTTCCTTCATTAAGGAGGGCATATAAATGTTCTTTCATCCTAATTTAGCTCTGATGAAGTTCTAACAAATTACAGAACAAAAGAGTTTAGCTGTTAAACAGTTGTCTTGTTTGCTGTTTGTTCACAGTTTGTTCAAAAGTTGAGAGATTTTTTTGTTGGTGAATTGCATTTACTAAAGAATGACAGGCATTTTAGTTTCAGACTTTATATCCTTCAGAAAATGCATGGTAACACAAAATCTTTTATTCTAGCAACTTGCTAAGTTTATAAGAGCAATAGTTAAAAATTGTCCCTATTTTGGGGCCTTTGTCCCTCTATTATTTTTGGCTCTGTCCATATATCTTGTGCTAAGAAGTTGAGAGATACAGATCTGGGTTGAAATAAATTAGGAGAAAAGATACAAAATTAAAGGTCCATATGTCCATAAAGATCTTGTAAGGTATATAAGTGTGTGTGTGTGTGTGTGTGTGTATATATACATACATATATATATATATATATATATATATATATATATATATATATATGGGTCCCCTTCAGTAGATCGAACGTTTATAATTTTGAACCACTTGTAAAAGTCCGATCTGACAGAGCAGAAAAGGAAGATTTTCCATTTCAGAACCCCTGCTATAGACATTTAGGTTTGTGTTTTTTTGGTTTTATGTGGTTTTAATTCAGTGTTCGAACTTTTACAAGTTCGAACATATGGTCTCGGCCATATGTGGTTCAAATTAGTAAAAGTTCGATCTACTGAAGTAGATCTATATATATATATATATATATATATATATATATATATAGTGACATATTCCATGAAAAGGGACAATCTGACTCCACAATATCCCTGGAGACTTTCCAAAGAAGCCCACTGTGTTGGGGATGCGGGTGAGAGGGCTGCTTGTATGCTTCATGTATGAAGCGAGCTGAACATAATGTTATCAACATCTTTAACTTAGGAGATTTGGGAATAATTTATTCTTTGGAAATACTGTCCAAGAAATAAGATAAGCTCATCCTTAAGTAAGAGACAAACAGAGGTGACCCTTAGTAATTTAGAAATAGTAAACAAGTCTACTGTTTTGTTTCACTTTTTTGTCTCCTCCTTATATCATTAAACTGGTACAGCTTCATAGTGCTCCTTGTCTACTCTGGGTCTACCAGCCAATCTCCTTACCCTTCCAGACTTACTCTGCTATGGTTGGGGTTGCTTGTGGATCCTAAGGGGTGTCCTGGGGGCTCAACTCTCTCTACATCAATGGTGGGGACTTTTATGCCCTACCTACCTTCCCTACCATTTCCCCCGCACTTGATGACTTGACATCCAAGGCCAACTCCCTTCTTTGAGCCATACCTCCCCTTAGATATTATTATCAATGAATACTCTCCCTTCCAAGGATCAGCATACCTATCTCTCCCTGCTGCTCCATCAGTCACACAAACCACTACAAACTCAGGTCACCTGGGACATAGTCAGGACTTTATCCCTCTATACCAGTGAAGGGGCTTGAAACAAATCTACTATTGACCTTTCATCAGTCCCTTAAAGATTCATGCAACAATCCCTAAAATATCCAAAATAAAAGTTAAAGATTGTGCCTAGGCCTAGGAATCTGGATGATGAAGCAGAGAATCCCCTACTTGAATTGCTCTTGTCTTACATCTTCTAGTGCGTTACTTACAAGCTCTAGGGGCAACTCATGATACTGCAAGCTGAACGTCTCCAACATAATTTTAGTGTTTTAATAAATAACCTGAACTTTCTCATAATTACTAACCTGAACTGTCTCCTCTAAATCTTTACAGGTGGCTTTAATATTTCAAAAAGAAGTTTCAGGGTTTTTCTTGAAAGTGGAGTTAAGGACATCCTGAAAGTTATATAATTCCTTATTCCAGTGCTTCTGGAGGCCAGGTTCCCAAGTCCTAAGCCAAGCAAGTAAAGTGCATTTGTAAGCATCCCAGTTTACCAAAAATATTTTTTCTTGTGACCCATGACTATCACACAGTTCACTGGTTATGTCTATTAAATGGTCCTTGAAATCAGATATTTTTATGTAAGACATGTAGGACACAGGCAACTTTTAAAGTTTGGGAAGGTCGGGTAAGGAACAAAGCCAAAGTAAATCAAGGGCAATATGATCAGAATAGGGACATGTAATATAGTTAAAGCCAGACTTAGCCACTAATATATGTAATATAGTTAAAGCAGCTTAGCCACTAATATATGTACTATAGTTAAAGTCAGACTTAGCCACAAATATATGTACTATAGTTAAAGCCAGACTTAGCCACTAATATATGTACTATAGTTAAAGCCAGACTTAGCCACTAATATATGTACTATAGTTAAAGCCAGACTTAGCCACTAATATATGTACTATAGTTAAAGCCAGACTTAGCCACTAATATATGTTACTATAGTTAAAGCCAGACTTAGCCACTGATATATGTACTATAGTTAAAGCCAGACTTAGCCACTAATATATGTACTATAGTTAAAGCCAGACTTAGCCACTAATATCCTACATTACATTCTTGTAAAAGAGTTACTTTTACAGCAAATGATAATATTTGGTTACATTTCCAAGCAGCAAAGGCATAGCTGACTCATTCAGATCATGAAGCCATTCTCCGAACTGCCACCCCTTAACATCATTGAGGAGTACAGAAAGAAAAAAAGGTCTGGTACTCCTTGAATGCAGGAGCCAAATAGCCAATCGGGTCCTATTTCTGCACTTGAATCATGGCACTCAATCAGCAAAGAAGAAAAAAAAAAGGCACTTCTGTTTCCTTAAACTGTAACAAACTGCTTGCTACTTTAAACATTTGAATGTCTGAACCCACTAGATCAAGTTCTGAAGCATGGACATTGAATGGCCGAAAGATCAGACTTACATATACTAAGATCAATATGCCATTTCTCATAATATTTCCTTTTTTCTTAGGTATGGCATTCCCGGAGTTGGTATATATAAGTTTGGGGGGTGTTGAGAGTTTGCTGCCCACAGGGGAGGTTGCATGTTTGGCTTGACCCCCCCCCCCCCTGCAAAAAAAAGTTTTAGGGAGAGGAGCAATTTTCAGGAATCACTCTTCACCTGTTTCACTCTAATTTTTCAGCTTTTTGGCAGGTGGTATTTTGAGTGGTGACATTTCAATAGGAAGCTGCTTGCTACATTTGTAACAAACAGTTGGTACAGTTTATGCACAAAGAATACACAGCACTAAAGTGCTTAATAAACCAGATAAAGAACACCAACGGACCAAGGCAAACGCCAATAAGTTCTCAAAATCCTTTGTAATATAACAATCAAATTGCGAACTGGTATATAGGCAAGCTCAAAGGCAAAAGCAAATGCAGATAAACCAAGATAAACGCTTTATTTGTAGATCCGTTTTCGTCACCAACTTCATCAGAATAAACACAGAACATCCAGTTCCATTACTTTATATACTGATCACAATTAGTGCTGATAAGATAATCACACCAATCAAACAATTAAAACCAACAGTAAAAAATCATTTAAAAACACGGTAAAATAGTAAACTAAATTCACTTGTAAGTTTTTTGTTACATAAAACAAGTTTTACAAATTGTACAGATCTATAAAATATTTCTGAATCATATATTCCATAATTTTGCTGTTTATTTTATAAAAAATTAGAATTTTAAAGTTTAGCTGCCCTCATTTTCAATACAGGTGCCAGGGAAACCATTTCATTTAGACCAGGTAAGCTGTTTGAGTCCAATATAACCTGCCAATAAAGTTCCCTGAACTCTACCCTGGTCTCCCACATACCCCCTCTGGCATCAGTATTGACCACTTCAAGTACAAAAAACTGAAAATTTGATTTTGTACATAGGCAAGAGTGTTTGTACAAAGCATTACTTTCTCTAGCTGTTCTAATCTCATACAGATGTTCATAAATGCGTTGTTTCAATTTTCTTTCACTCTTGCCTATATAAAATGACCCACAGAACATACATACTGCTAAATAGATAATACCACAGGTATTGCAGTTAACAAATGAGTTTAAAAACAATCTTCTATTTCTATGTTTCAAGTAATAACTCTCCCCTACCAGTAAGTATTTACAATATTTACACGCCCCACATTTAAATAAACCTTTTTTGCTTTGATTTTTGTTATCTGGCCTGATAAATTTCGGGTCCATATGACCTGTCTCAAGATAATTTTTAATTGTTCTACCTTTTTTATATACAAACTTCAAAGTGTCAGAAAAAATATTGGTTAAGTCAGATATTTTAGAGAAATTAAGCCATTCCTTCTCCATAATTTTTCTGACCAACCTAGATTGTCCATCAAAAGTAGTTATTAAACTATTACTATAATTTTCTGTCGTCTGTTCCTTATGAGAATGAATTATCTCACTATTACAGCCTAGTATGGGGGCAAACCTGGAGTTTCTAGCCAAGGAAACTTCTTTGGATATTTCCTCTATTAAGTCTTCAGGATACCCTCTATTACGAAATTGGACCCTTAACCAATCACATTCTTCCATAAAACTACTGTCTTCTGAACACATTCTTGAAATTCTCACATATTGACCCTTAAGAACCCCTCTTTTTTGTGAGAGGGGATGTGAGCTACTGTAATGAAGATACGAGTTTGAAAAAGTATCTTTTCTATATACCTTTGAAGTAAAATGGTTGTCCTTTTTCATTACAGTAATATCCAAGTAATTCAGTGTCTCAGTGTCAAACCTATAGGTGAATTTCAAAAAAGTTGTTGTTTCATTAAGATATTCTACCATATCACAGAATGTGATGGCATCTCCTATCCAAAGGAAACATAGGTCGTCAAGAAACCGACCATAAAGAACCCAATTATTCTTGTAAAGGGAATTCAATAAATACTTGTTTTCCCAGTACGCCATGATAATGTTTGCGTAGGTGGGGGCACAATGTGCACCCATCGCTACACCCCTTACCTGTTGATAATATTCTCCAGAAAAATAAATGTAATTATGTTTAAGAATAACTTCCATTAATACCAGTATTGTTCTAAATTCGTCATTGGTAAAGCCTTTATATTCAATTAACATTTCCTCGAACCAATTCAAACCAGTATCATGAGGTATACTGGTGAAGAGGTCCACCACATCCATTGTTCCGAAGGACAATCCTTCTGAACACAATGAATGTTCTAGTTTACCAAGTAAATCCCATGAGTCTTTCAGAATATTATTATTAATGGTAACTATAGGTTTTATTTTCACGTCCACATATTTGGCCAAGGGTGCTGTGACTGAACCCTCTGCAGAAACTATCGCTCTCAATGGTGGGTCTCTGGTGTTTTTGTGAATTTTTGGAATACCAAAAATCACAGGCACCCTTGGCTTGTCTACATATAAATATTTGTAGGTAGTTGTATCTATAAGACCCTCCAATTCAATAATATGTAGATCTTCCTATAAGCAATATTAATCTCATTGAGAGACACTCTGGTATATTTATCAGAATTGTTTAATATTTCTAACATCTTAGCTTCATATAGTATCTGGTCCATAATTACAACCCCCCCTCCCTTGTCGGGTTTCATTACCCGAAGAGTCTTATCCTTACCAATAGTATCCAACTAATTTTTCTCTTCTATTGTAAGGTTATAATTCACATAGTTGTTTGCAAGGGCTTTCCTAAGGTTATGTTCTAGGACATTCTCCAAATTTCTTAATTGGGGATGAATGGGGGGGTTGAATGTACTTTTCCTCCTCAAAGCATTGGTAGAAATGGAAGCGTTAGTATTTTTGTAAATCAGTTCTAGATTCTTCTTTCTGATAAACAGTTTCAAATCTATAAGTAAATTAAAAATATTGGTCTTACTGGTAGGTATAAAACCAAAACCTTTGGAAAACAAATCAAAAGTAACATCAGTAGGAAAAAAGGAAGGAGAATAGTTGTAAATAGAAAAATCACCCCTGGTCCAAATAGACCCAACATTCTTTATCTGATTTATCAATTCCATTTTACTGGATTCCTCACTTGAGGTCTCCTCTGATAACCCTGGTAGTTTTTTGGGTTGGGGTCAGTGTTGTATTTGGACCTAAGTCTTTCTGATCTCCTTAAAGGGGGAAATTCACTTTCATAATTGTCATTACCCAAAAACACCTCATCATTTTCTTGTGCTACTGCTTGGAACCAATTAAAATTCCTACCTGTAGCTTTTGGCTTTGGATAGTGGGTTCTGTTTTTATATTCTTTTAGGTCTCTTTCTATTTTATTATATTTCCTATTTTGTACCTCAAAACACTTAGCTTCAATGTCTTTCAGTACTTTGAAATATTTAAGTTTCTCCTCTTCAATAGTGTATACAAGGTCAGAGGTAAGGCTGTGATTTAACTATTCAATCCTTGAACTAAGTTTTTCAATTTCACAGTCATTATTCTTAATAATAGCCCTAATAACCTCCACCGCACATTTTTCAAAGGCCAATATCAAGTCATTGTGAAAGTCACTTCCTTCCACTACATTATTAGGGTACTTGCAAATTCTAAGTCCCTTAGGTATAATATTTAAAGACAAACAGTGTTTTAGGTAACAATTGTCCATTTGTAACATCTTCAATTTATATAAAAAGTATTCAAAATCCTCCAATCTTGTCTTGTATGTCCCATTGTTAAAAAAGGAAGTTGTTTCCTTTTTAAAATCATATTTAGCAGAAAAAATGTCAGCAAAAAGTTTCTGTGTACCTTCTAAAGCATTACCATTGCTTCTGGTTCGCTGAGAACGAGAATTATTTCCACATTCATTTGAAACGGGAGAATTTCCTTCATGTAAAACCCTATCAAACAGCCTTGGCGTATCGTTAAGGCTGTTCTGTGTTTCATTATTAGTCCCCGTTGTATGTATACGAGCAGTACGCTCCACTTCACCCCTCGCTCTACCCTCCGCTTCCTGGTTGTCCCTCGGAGGTAGCGACGTCACCAGCGTGGAAACTGATTGGGTCAAAGGAGTCAGAAGGCCAATGAGCTGTGTAAGCTGTCCCACAAGTTTGCGCAATTCTCCTAACTCGGAGCTACGTTGTGTATTTCCTGAATTGGAACCGGAGTTGCCCAAAAGATCCATCCTTTCGAAAACTAGTAAACCGACACAGGAAGGTGTCCAACAAAACAAATAAACCAGATAAAGAACACCAACGGACCAAGGCAAACACCAATAAGTTCTCAAAATCCTTTGTAATATAACAATCAAATTGCAAACTGGTATATAGGCAAGCTCAAAGGCAAAAGCAAATGCAGATAAACCAAGATAAACGCTTTATTTGTAGATCCGTTTTCGTCACCAACTTCATCAGAATAAACACAGAACATCCAGTTCCATTACTTTATATACTGATCACAATTAGTGCTGATAAGATAATTTTGGATTAAGGATTTTGAGAACTTATTGGTGTTTGCCTTGGTCCGTTGGTGTTCTTTATCTGGTTTATTTGTTTTGTTGGACACCTTCCTGTGTCGGTTTACTAAAGTGCTTAAGCTATGCAAAAAAAAAAAAAAAACCTTCAGTTCCAAGTGTAGTAGGCAGTTGCAGTACATCGCTCAGAGGCAAATTTATCTTACAAAGAAAAGAAACAAAAAAAAACCCTGCTACAGAGCTCAGCTTTGACTGCAAATGCAAAACAGCAGTTAAAAGCTGGTAGCACTACTGCTAAAGTGTGATCGGGATCGTCATTTAAAAGCTGGTAGCACTACTGCTAAAGTGTGATCGGGATTGCCATTTAAAAGCTGGTAGGCACTATTGCTAAAGTATGACTGGGATTGCCATTTAAAAGCTGGTAGGCACTACTGCTAAAGTGTGATCGGGATCGTCATTTAAAAGCTGGTAGGCACTATTGCTAAAGTATGACTGGGATTGCCATTTAAAAGCTGGTAGGCACTACTGCTAAAGTGTGATCGGGATCGTCATTTAAAAGCTGGTAGGCACTATTGCTAAAGTATGACTGGGATTGCCATTTAAAAGCTGGTAGGCACTACTGCTAAAGTGTGATCGGGATCGTCATTTAAAAGCTGGTAGGCACTATTGCTAAAGTATGACTGGGATTGCCATTTAAAAGCTGGTAGGCACTACTGCTAAAGTGTGATCGGGATCGTCATTTAAAAGCTGGTAGGCACTATTGCTAAAGTGTGATCGGGATCGTCATTTAAAAGCTGGTAGGCACTACTGCTAAAGTGTGATCGGGATCGTCATTTAAAAGCTGGTAGGCACTATTGCTAAAGTGTGACTGGGATTGCCATTTAAAAGCTGGTAGGCACTACTGCTAAAGTGTGATCGGGATCGTCATTTAAAAGCTGGTAGGCACTACTGCTAAAATGTGATCAGAATTGCCTAATCGTGCCCCTGAACACTTTGCACCTGAAGCAGTTTCCCCCTTCATCCCATCCTATCTATGATACTGCCAGGCAGTAACATACATTTTATCTAGAAGATAATTAAATAAAACAGGAATGATACAGTAAGGCCAGTACTACATACGAAACAAGATCTACCGAACATTAGTGAATGCAATTTTATTTTTCCTATATGGCAAAATAGCACACAGACACACAAACACTCATAGATATAAAAACGTACTCCTCAAAACTAGGTGATAAAATCACAGTCACATTAATAAAGATCTATAGAAACATTTTTGTTTTTTGTCCCTGATCCCCTGCTAATTACAGCACCCTACCCATCCACCTGCTCATTTAGTCCATTCATTTTCTAAAGGTGAGAGGCCTATGGCCCATTCATTCCTCCAGGGTGAACGCGAAGCGAACCAAGAGTGAAAGCCATCATCCTTGCATCAGGTTTCAGTTCCCCACCCAACAACCTTCTCTCTGTTGCAGCTTGGAAGCATTGGAACTGTTGTTCACAGATAATGCATATGTTGTAGCATAAATGCCATTCCCCAGTATGCATTGCACCACTGCATATAAGAGATGTGCCA